>NW_024344370.1:14193248-14438298 GCF_902729225.1 Pteropus medius
CCCACACACATGATGAAGATGCCTTGATCTTCATCCCTCTCAATTTCAACTTTTCAGGGCTGGCGCTTAAATTTTCACTGAAAGAAATGACAAGCAACTAATCGCTGCAAATTTCAGTTTCTGCGTTCATGTCAACATCTGGTGGTCAGATGTCTCAGCAGGAGCGGCTGATGCCGGGGTGTTGGGAAGAACAAGTAGGGACTTTTTTGTATATCTCCCAACAAAAGCATCTCATTTGAGCTCCTGAGCAATGCCGAGATGCATCAAGATAAGGGGGCATTTAGAAGAGCCAGAGGTCTGAGGGGGGCTCTTTAGAGAACCACTGCCTCTAAGGAGTTTTCAGCTATCAGCCAGAGAATCCATTTCCTCCCACAAGCAGAGAACTGTGAGCGCACATTTTAGCTGTGGTTTCTAAGTGCCTATTTTTATCACTGTCCAGTTATTGATGAACTGAAATGTCTTTTATTTTCCATTGACACTGTCATTTTTGCTATTTATTTTAGGTAGATGTTATAAGAACAAAACTTCATCACCACATCCATGAAACAGAATAGGAGCAATTATAAAGCTCTTTATCCTCAAGGAGATCCTTCTCTTAACTAGCAAAGATGGCTGCAGCCCTGTTTTGATATTTTTGGTGTAACTTTTCAATATCGAAAATCTCAGATTAAAAAAAAGTTGTCACTTCCATCTGCTGTGTGGAGATTTGCATTTTGGAACTATTTTGCTCAGCATCGGGGCTATGTGAGCTGCTTCAATTCATGTGTCCTCCTACCCTGACTCTTCCAAAGGACAAGGATTTCTGCTGAGAAGGGCTGACCAGCTATAATCACAGGTTCAGACGCTGTTACTCCTCGGCCCCTGCTTGAGGAGGTCACAGAGCAGCTTTCTTGAGCACTGCCCTGCTCCTGCCATCTCTGGGGCAACGGGGGCTGCCAATCATTACCGCAGTTCAGAAGGGTGATTTGGGATCTGGCTGGACTTTTCTGGCCAGAACCATATAGTAACTTCCTGCAGTCACCATCTTCTCTTCTCCAGGGAAAACTGAACGATCCAGAAAGTAGTTTCTCTTTTCAAGGATCAAAATACTATGCACCTAAATTTTCTGCCTGTTATTTTGCTACCAGAGAGAAACTTCTCAAAGACCATCTTTGTAAAGAGAAAACAAGAGAAAATATTGTCCCATTGGTCTCTTTTTTTCTAAGGGAAGTCAGAGAACATATGGAAGCATCTGACTTTTAAGCTCAGAAACCAGAATTGAATTATAGCAAAAGAAATGTACATTTTTCTGTAGGTGATAATTAATTATACTATTATTATTTTGTCATGAGATGTGTTTTATTTTCATTAATCATACAAATAATTTTCTACAATATCCCAGGATAAACCAGAGAATTTGGAAATTCAATTGGGGATGTGTCTCTCAGAGATTCACAGGCTGAAGGCATGAACATAAAGTGTCCAGGTTCACAATGCAGCTTGTCACTCGTGTGTTCATCTCATAGGTGCCTCTTCCTCCACATCACGACTGGGGTTTTGAAGATGATGGGGGTGAGGGATCCTTTAAGTTCTTAGGAAATTTCACTCTGCCTCTTCTGTTCAAGGGTCTCTTTGGTTGGCAGGGTGTTCCTCTCCTGTGTCTCCATCTTCTTCAGCTTGCTTGGCCTTATTGAAGCTGGCAATTCCCCCCACGTCCAGCTCGTCTGTCATTTTCTTAAAACAACCCTGGTCTTCACTCCAAGCTGGGGTTCCTGGTTTCCACTCACATCGCTGCAGCAAGAGACACTAATTATACTATTACTTTTTTTTTTTTTTTTAAGGTGAGGAAATCCTTGGTTGACCTCACAGATTGCAAGGATCTTGTCAGCTTACAATTCCTTAATTTTTATTTTTTACGCCTACAGCACCTTGTCTTCCTAGGTTGTCTCCCACCCAAGAACTAACCAGGCCCGACCCTGCTTAGCTTCGGGAATCAGACGGGATCAGGCTTGTTCAGGGTAGCATAGTTGAAGACTATACTATTACTTTTAACTTAACTTTTGAATAAGTAATACAGTCACATGGGCCCAAATTTTAAAAAGTATACATCAAAAAAAGTCTCCCAGCTTCCTCTGTGCCTTCGCCACTGTGTTTTCTTTCCTGTGTATCTTCCCATAGATATTTTATGTATATACAAGCAAATATATATCTATTCCCACTTTTCCCCACAAATAGTAACCTTGCTTTTTTTCATCTTACAATATATTTTAGAGATCTTTCAATAACAGTACATAAAGAGCCTTCTATTTTCATGGCTGCATAGTATTCCATTAAGTGAATATACTATTATTCTTTTTAAATATTGACCCTAATGTTGGCCAATAATTTCTTATGGTTTGGATACTGAAATCCGGAGTAGTCAGTGAGAGCATCTGAGAATTTGTCTACTTGGAGGTATTTAAAAATGAGATAAGTCCTCATCATACAGCAGTTTGAATAATCCCCATGAGACAGGCCCACTGAGAGTTCTTTTTGAATATTGTCAGTTGAGGATTGCTGAGAACTTGGACTTCAGAGTCCTCCACAACAGGCTGTAGGCATTGAGTGGTTACTAAGAAGGATCCATCTATTTCACAGCATTTTAAAAAATGAATTTGAAACATTAATAAATAGCACTTGATAACTTGGATATAAATCCATGTGTGCTTAAGTGAGGTCTACCCTAACATTTGCTTTTAAAATGCTTTAGTTAATGTATTAAAACAGAAAACACATCTGACATCTGCTCTGTTCCACCACTGCACTTTGCCTTATGGTGTGCATTTCAAATGCAGCAGAAAAGGATTAATTGCCTTCTAATTCGGAGCTTTAAAGATTCAAACTGAAGCTACAGTGGTTAACTTTAAACAACATTTGAACTATATTTAATTATAGTCTTCAAATCCATTTCCCCCCTTCTCGGAGCTACATTATTTATATCACTGACATAATAACATCTATTTTTGATAGATCTCAGGACCATGCTCCATCAGCCATATTGTGAGAACAAAGGCACTTGGAACATGTGCTACAGGGAAAAAAAGACAATGTGATGTGAGAAGTGGAAGCAGGTGGGACAACTTATCTTCCTGAAATACAGTTTGGAGAGTTCAGCTTGAAATAAATGACCAGGACAGGCTGTTAGGCTGGGTTCTAAGTGAAAACACGGTGTGTGGTGCTCCTCGCAGGGCTCACTTTTAGGAGCTCTGATAGGGCTGTGCACAGTCCATTGGGAGACACCTGCCAAGAGGCCACATTGCCTGCTTGCCAGGATTCCTTCACGGATGAGAGCTGATGCCAGGCACCCAACTTCCTCATATCGTACCAGTGCCAGGCACACACTAGGTGTTCAGTGTGTGCTTACTGAACTGAGCTGTTCTTGTGGCCTCGCTGTGAACATGAAAGTAAAGAAGTTTATGTATGTTCACCATGCATTGTCAAGTGGGGGAAAAATTCAAACCAGAGCATAAAGAGGAGTTACTAGGACAATAATGAAGCTTAAATTTTGAGACCTCTCCTTTGCATGGCCCCCTCCAAGGCCCTGTACATATGTTTGTATTCATCATTTTAAAACATTTTCTTAAAAAAGACTCTCAAATTTTGTAAGCTTCAGATACACATAATCTATGTCTATTATGGGCACAAAATTAGCATATAAACATGATTCTATTTACAAAATGGAAAATTCTATTAAAAAACCGAATAACAAATATATATACAACATGCTCTAACACACACGTTAGGGAAGATATATGTCAAAAATATTAAAACTGTTTTTTTCCGATAGTGACTATTTATTATTTTCTATTTTGCTAAAGTGATCAACCTTACATTTTTTTTCCCATGTAAAGAAGTATTTCTTTGACTTTTCTCAACTTTTACTTCTAGTCAATCATTACCATATTTCTCCCCAACCAGCACTGAGAATGAAACTGTCTTTTCAGGTGTCTTGTAATAATAACTCTAACTTGGGGAAGGAAAATAAAAATACATGAGTGAACCTTGCCCCCTCCGAGTTAAAAATCCTCATATTCACAGAAGGATGCACATCCTCTGTTTGGCAGGTTTTTATGGGAAGTAGATAAAAGAGTTAAGAGTTTCTTTTTTTCTCATGGCTTGGTTCCATCTCTAGTTCTCTTACCCTCGCAGTCATATTTAGTCTCCAGCCATGCTGACTCACATCTCTGTTACCTGGTAAGGAACTTGAAATCTGAAACCCTGGGCTTATAAAGAGGACATATGGTCTTCAGGTCTCTGTCTATGAAACCCAGGACAGCAGAGGCTGTGTCCTGAGCTCCAGACTCCATCAGAGTATCTCAGTATTAGAATCTCTGGATTACCTCACCAGCAACAACTGGCAGTGCGTTATGTCAGGCACTTCTCTTTCTCACTCTCCCACACTCTCGCTCTCAGAGACTGTCCTTTAGAGCAGGGGTCCTCAATCCCTAGGCCGCAGACAGGTACCAGTCCATGGCCTGTTCGGAACCAGGATGCACAGCAGGAGGTGAGCAGCGGGTGAGTGAGCAAAGCTTCGTCTGTATTTGCAGCCGCTCCCCAGCACTAGCATCACTGCCTCAGCTCCACCTCAGATCATCAGGCATCAGATTCTCATAGGAGCACCAGGCCCTGGGGCAAAAAAGGTTGGGGACCGCCGCTTTAGAGTATTTCACCTGTCCTACCTCATCCTGGGCAATGGAGGGCCAGGTACAGGGAGGAGGCAGTAATATTGACATTGTCCTGAGGTCGTTACTCTTATTGTGTTCTCCATGATCTTCAAAGACCACAGGAGAAAAGACCACACTGTGACTGGGTGGCTGTAGCCTTAGTGGGTTTGACTAGGAGAGAAAAAGAGGCAGAACTGACTTGGGGACTACAGCATGTATCTATAGAAATTTCACTGATATGTTAATTTGCTCATTCATTCAGTTTTTCAAGCACTCAACAGATATATCATGTTCTTATTAGGTGTCAAGAACTGTTTTATATGCTGTGGAAAGAGACAAAGGTGAACAAACCATATAATAACATGGCATTTAGGTATTCACAATGTAGTGAGATCATTTCCTGGTCATTTTTAGTATAGCTGTGATTTTTCTAAACATAGGCAGACACAGAAACACACACTCAAAAATAGAGAAGAGCAGTCTTCTAACTTTCTAATAAAATTTAATTACAATTAGGTGTGCACCTTGAAAATATTAGCATGGCTGGAAACCCCACACTTGCAATCTCAATTTAGCACTCTATAGCATTGGCACCAGCCGCCATTGGAAGATGAGGGAAGGCCCAGCACCATCCAAAAAATGAGAGTTTCTCTGGAAAAGAAACCACTTAGACAGTAACAGGCACACAGTAAGCACTATGTATCAGCTGTCATCGTCATTGTCATCAGCTATCTTTATCATTATTTTGAGCCAAAGGGACAAGGATAGTGAGATATTGGGTTGGAGAAATAGGCAGCAGACAGACCACAGGGAGCCTTGGCCCTAGGGAGCCACTGATGGGTTCCTGTGTCCTCTACTCCACCCTTCCCCCCAAGTTAGGGGCTCATTATTGTTCTCCTTGACTTCTACTCAACTGGAATATTACTTGGCATTTCTGTTTCCCCTTTACCTATTCTGCTATCCAGGTCATAGCTGTCATAGCTTCCCATCATTCCTACAGCAGGGCTCCTATTAGATCACTCTTGTGCTCGAAAACCTTCAGTAGCTGCCCATGATGCACAGAATCCAGCCAGCTGTCTCAATCTGGCATGCAAGCATGGCTGTGCTAAGCCTGCCGCTCACCTGTCCAGAGCCCTCTTTTGCTATTCCCTGCATGACCTACCTCTACATTTAGCCACATATGACCACTTGCTTCCAAATATCACCATGCCTTCAACACCCTTGCTAAATGCCCTATCTCAATCTTTTGAAAATGTACACTTTTTAAAGTTCTCAATGCTGCCTCTTCTGTGAAGCTTTTTCTTAGACTCCCAGTGGGCTGTGCTTTCTCCCATCTCTGAATCCCCACTTTGTCTGCTTCCAGGCACAGGATCATAAGCTTTCTGAAGTCTTCCTTTCATGGAGAACCTTCTGGAATGAGCATTTTGTAGAACACACTTTAGGAAACACAATGGGAGAGAATGGAACAGGACCGCAGGGTGGGCTTCCCCACACCCCCACCACTCTGGTCTGTTTTGCTTTCTGGTGGAGGGAGCTTGGGGGTCCTCCATACACAGTGAAACAGAGGATGAGCAGCCAGGGCAGGCCAGTGACTAAACCATGCTCTAGTCCACCAGCTCTGAGCCCGAGGAAATGGCCGGTCCAGGATGTCTTTCAATGTAATAAAAACGAATCTAGTCATTAAGGCTGTTGGTTGGCGATAAATGGGTGAAAAAAAGTAACTTCACAGCTGGAAGCAAATAAAATTATTCACCTTCATTTATTTCCTTCCTTCATTCCTTTCTCCCTCCCTCCCACTGATAAATATCTCTGCTAGGTGGTTAAAAGTACTTGGCCCAATGTCTTGCAGATCACCTAGATGCTCTGATTTGTCGCATTTTCCTGCTCAATTACTGTTATCAACTTTCTAGATTTTTGTAAACTAAATAATGCTAAATAATGAAGTTAATAAAACTGGTGAACTCCTTTGCCACGTAAACAGACTATTTCCATAAAAATGTCAGATGTATTATTAGCTCAGATTTAATCATCTTTTCTTTCATCTTATAAATTTTTCCTAATGAACATATTGGTTTTCCAGTAGGGGCTTTACTTACTCACTGTTAGATTTTTTATTCCTCTGGACTTGATTAGAGTCTGTATATTTATAGCTTCTAATATTTCTGCAGTGAATAATTTCTCCAGTGAATATACATCTGGAATTCAACAAATTGGACAAGCATGAAGCTCCCAACAGAAGCATCGACTATTGCTGTCCACACCTGACCTTGGGTCAGTCACTTCATCTAAAAAAAAAGCCTCTTGTCCACTCCTAGTTCACAGGGTTGTCAGAGGACTAAATAATGCAAATATTCAAGCATAGGATTTTTTAAAATAGAAGGATCAGTCTTTAACATTTCACATATTCATTCAGCAAACAATTTGAGAGCCTCTTCTGGGCCAGACTACACTCAAGCACCAGAGATACAAATTGAACCAGCCAGACAGCATTCCTAGACCCCTCCCCCTAATCCCAGCCTCCAGAAGGTAATACACTAAGAGGGAAGAAAGGCTTCTAAACAGCTTTTAATATTGTTTTCAGGAGCCTAGAAAAATTGGCAATAGGTAAGGTTATTTTAGATAGAATAAATAGGTGCAATCAGAAGACATTTCCAAAAATGGAGTTCTATTTAGAGTATAAATAAATCCTAGAGGCAAAAGATGCTTTTTGCTTTTCTTTGGGGTGCCAATTGTCCCTGAAAAATAGTAAATCTTTTGAGCTGAATTCCTGTACTATTTAACAGCATGCCAAGAAAGTAAAAAACAACACTGAAGGTCAAAAATACGGATGTAGGAAAATGGACCACAGATAAGTCAGGGTTATTTCGGGGAGAGAATCAGTGATGACCACAGTGTGCTGAGTTTAATGAAAGATCCAAATACAGAACCCATGAGAAATTGAAGGTGGTTTGAAATTTACCAAATGGCTCTACTGAACTGTGACCAACACAGGAGCTTGGAAATGTGTACTTTGCTTACTCTTTCTACAGTTGGCTGTGATATGCGATCTAGAAATAACTTCCAAGTATGGGCTGGATGACAGAGAAACTTCAAAGGTACACTCATACTTCTATGATGACCCATTATCAAGGCGTAGTGGGGACTTAGTCACATCCAGTCTAGTGAAAAACAAAGTTAAGAGAAATCAGCCCTACTGTCCAAGGCTTACAAAAGATGCTGAGCTGATAACAGGAGAGATGCTCTCAGCATCTCTGGCAACTGTAGTTGACAACTATAGAGCATCTACTATGTGCCTGACACTGTGCTAAGATCTTTAGTTGTTTTTTAATGTCACTCAATGCTCATTGGAACAAGTACTATTATCACCCCATTTTAGAGATAAGAAAATTAAGGCACAGAGAGGGTTAGCATTTTCAGTTGTTGAGTCCAAGAACCAGAAATGAACTCGAGAGCCTCTGTTTGTAACCTCAGTGCTATAGGAGGTTGCTCCCTTCCAAGGACCACATTTTCTACCCTGGGAAGAAAGAGACACTTCTTGTAACGTTTACCCTGCCGTTCACTCTACCAATGTGAACTTTTCTGTGATTAGGTTCTGTGTTTGAAAGACAATGTGAAATAAAATTATTCAATTCTCCCTCCCAGAGTAGAGCAAGAACTGGGTAAGTGTGGTGGTGGTGTCAGGGGAAGTTTTATCAGAAGCCAAATAAAATAAGGATTAAAACTGGGCAGAAGCAGAGGCCCTCAGAAAAGGAGTGATCAGGAATCACCAGTGCTGTCCAAGCATCAGCATGGTCAGTTGGCTTAAAATTCCCTGTACGTTAGGGCCAAAGGGAGATTTGGAGGGGAGGGGATACCAGCTAACCTCAGAATCACAGGGGAATATTGAGAAAAGAGGTCATTCCAAAAAATGTGCTCAGGACTCAAGGCTGGGAAGAGGTACAAAAGGACATCAGGGACTCCTCCCGGACACTCCTGAGGAGAAAGGATGGGGTATGACCAGTGCCCAAGAGAAATGCACAGCTAGGACTGAGGCTGGCAGTCCAGGCTTCCTGGGGCAGCTGCCACCTGACAAGCCTCCCTGTGGGACTGGCTGGCAGCTCTGCTGATTGCATAGCCTGATTCAGGGAGAGTGGGGCCCTACAGATAACTAGTGTCACTGGGAAGAGCCAGATTTAGGTAAAAGGGCAGAAAATGCTGACTTCTGTTAAAGACTGAGATTTAACTGTAGTAGCCAAATCTCTGAAGCACGTTTTCTAGAGTCACAAATGTTTCGGTTAGTGGAAGGAGGTAAGACCAGGAAAATGAGCCGAAATAGAAAACCAAAACCCAAATTCTGAGATTTTTTTTTTTTTTAATCTACTCAGTGTGTATAAAAAGACATTTTCCTTGGGAACCTGAGTATATAGAGTAGCATAGAGAAAGACAGGGATGCAAGATTAACATCTGAAAGGTGGTTCCTCTTGCTCAAGCTCATTCTCCTATCATTTATATTTAGGTAGGATGACCTTTTTCAATCAAATATGTTGATTAAATATTTAATGATTATTTTGTAGGATGAGAAGTCACATACACAAATATTGGCCTAGCTTCCTGGGATCAGCCCACTGGTGGCAGGAAGGGGAGTGGTGGATCAAAATCTTAGGGAGAGCACATGTGGGTCAAAGACTAGCTCAGTGGCCTTCATGTTAAAATGACCCAAGCAGCACCCTCTCCCACACTTCCATGCTGTGTGCCACTGCTTCATGCAGCTGCCATGATTAAATTAAAGCGCCTTTCCAGATCAAATCCGAACCTTCTTTTATCATTACCCTGTGCTTTCATTTGTTTTGTTTTTAAGCCTGATGATTAATATATTTTGAAGTTACTAATGTTTAAAAGGTAGTCGATTTGTATATTTACCATAGGAGGGCATATGGTTTAAAAGGTTGAGAAAGAACAATTTAGTCATGTTTCCTCAAAGTTGTGATAATATGTTAGTGACAGTCATAATAACCTTCCGCTGCTGGTTTGGTATTCTGGAAAATGACAGCATGAGAATTCAGAGAGACAATGTTTCTGAAGCCTGCTACAAACTGTGAAGGCAATACAAATGTCCGGCTTTACAAGGACTGTTCTGAGTCTGGTCACCATCCCACGCTCCTTTAGTTCTGGCAGATTATCCACACTATTGCCAGGTCAATCTTTCTCATGTCATGTCCACTAGTGACCAGCCTCTCACTTCCTGCTGTGGATGGCAGAACAGCGGTTCAAGGGCGTTCAAGATGCCACCTCATTCCATGTGGAATCTGGAATTCTTTTTAACAATTCTTTCAGCTTTTATTTTGTTTGGTGAACCTTCCTTTATTCTCCTCTAAAGAATACTGAAAATGCTATTTTCCACTTTCCTTGGTTTTCCATATCTGCACTTCTTGCTTCTTGAAAGGAAGCTCTATGAAGGTAGGGACCATGCTTGTTTTTCTCATTATTGTAGCATCATTGTAGGAACTACAACAGTATCTGGTACATAGTAGACGCTTATTAAGGAACTATGACTGAATGAATGTACGAGGACCAAATAAATGATTATCTCTTTGTGTACTGATATCACATCTTGGAAAACTTTCTTTTCATCTGGTTATCTGCATATGATTTCCTTTTTTTCCTATCACTTTAAAAAAGTGATAGGAACAAACATATACTTATACACACAGAATAATCCATCTCTGAACTAACTAAACTATAAGCAACTACAGAATTCTAAACAGAATGAAGCTACTTTAAGAAATGGCAAAACTTGAAATATCATCTAATGGGAAATCAGATACTTGCTGACCATGGGATTCAAGAGAAAGTGCCCACAATTTTCTAAAGGGCAACTTTACTTGTATTGCTATTTTAAATCCCAGTGGTTTTTTGATACCCTTGCCCATCTCCAACCTATTAGAGCATGCATACCATGTACCCTGACTGTACTCTATAAGAAGCACAAAGAAGAGAAGTGCCGTGTCAGGCAGCTTCACGAGCCTTGCCAATCCTTTGTTCCCGGCCCAATTCTTCCTATAACCCAGCACAAAATGTGGGGTGGGACTGGGACACAGCCATTTAGAATGCCAGGCTATGTGACAACTTCCCAGAAGTAATTACCCAAAGAATTATGTTTTCCATAATTATGTTTTCCAAAGTGTCTTACCCGCCTGTGTTAAGAAATTACCACAAATTTATTGGCTTAAAACAACACGAATTTATTATTTTACAGTGCTATGGGTCAAGAGTCCTAAAAATCATCTTAAAATCAAGATGTCAGTAGTTTTATTCTTTCTGGAGGCTGTAGGGGAGCACTTGCTTCCTTATCTTTTCCAGCTTCTAGAGGCCACCGACATTCCTTGGCTTGTGGCCCCTTCCTCTACCTTCAAGCCAGCAGTGTACCTTCAAATTTTCATCTCTCTCCCTCTCACCTCATTACAATTCTCTTCATCATCACATCTCCTCTCAGACACTCCTGTCTCTCTCTTATAAGGTCCCTTATGATTGTATTAGGCCCACCCAGATAATGCAGGATAATCTCCCCATCTCAAAACCCTTAACTTAATCACACTGCAAGATCCCTTGTGCCAGGTAAAGTAGCATATTCAGATTCCAGGGATTAGGCCATGAATGTTTTTCTCTTTTTTGGCGGGGGCGGGGGGCATTATTGTGCCTACCACACTACTCCAATCTGCTTTCTTCCTAATGGCCTCATAAAGTGGCCTTCAGGTCCTCCCCTCTCCCAAAGCTGAGAACACTCACAGGCTGCTGGAGGCTTCCATGCCACTTCCTCCTTCTGAGTGTTCCTGGCCCTCTCTGCTGAATGCTCTGGTTTCTCCCTTCACACTCTTTAAAGCAACCAGGACCCTCTAGGGCATTCCTTTCTGCTGCCTTACACCATATTCATATTTGCATATGTTATTTTCCTAACTAACCTGAGCCTGGAGCTAATTCTCAGTGCCTTCCTGGGGCCTAGAACAGTGTGGCAGATTGCAGATGCTCAGTTCTTGGTGCTAGTACATGGCAGAGGACACATGAGCCACTTCTCTCTCAGTGTGGTGCCCTCCCCCAGATGTCTCCCCCAGAGTCCTGAGACAGTACCCCTGCCCCCGCCCCAGGGCACCTCTATGAGCGACTGGTGGCTTCCCTGCCTGTGAGCTGGCTGGACTCCACCATGCCTGCCTATTTAGACTATATCGTCCCTAGGGGCTGTTGCTGGCCAGGGAAGGCAGCCTGCATTTACGTCTGCAGCTTCCCACCTTGCGTAAGTGGGGCTTATTATTGCTTTGCTATTTGCTGTGGCAGCGGCTGCTTGTCAGCACTGCCAGCTGAGAAGCTCTGTCTGCAAGCAGGCTTGGCTATTTCCACTATAATTCTCTTTCCCTCAGGATGCCATCCTCTACATGTGTTGGTATGACTCACTTGGCGCTTGTACTTGGTAAGAGCCTGAGCTTAATGAAAAGGCACTGGCCAAGAATGTCCCAGGCTCTTTTTCAGCCACTCCCTGTGTAGGCCTCGCCTCAATCCAGGAAGACTCTTACCTCCCCAGCAGTCCAAAAATGCAGAAGTAAGACCTATTTAGTTGCCGGACATGAGGCGAAGCTTGGGGCTGAGGATGAAGTGGATTAAAGGGCAGGATGAGTTAGGGAATGAAAACATGGTATCAAAGTTTCTGCTCTGACACATTTCAAAATCAACTGGGAGAAAGGTAAGTTACCAAGTCATTAAAAAATTCTGCAAAATCTTCTATCAGCAAAGTGTTGTGGAGCTTGGAAAAATAAGTAGATCCATATTTAACATTAAACATAAAATCTTAAAAGTACTAGAAAAACCCCAGGAGAATTTTTCTTATATAATCTCAGAATGGCAAAGACCTTTCTAAATATAACACAGGACCTATAAACCACAAATGAAACAAGTTAAATTTAACTACATAAAAATACCTCCCATGGCAAAATCTGTAATACTTAAAATTAAAAAAAAGCCAAACTGAGAAAAAATATTTGTAAATCATATTACAGAAAAAAGCTAAGTTTCCTAATGTATAAAGAATACAATCAAATCAATAAGAAAATGCTAACCATCCAATGGGAAAATGAGAAAAATACAAACATTTCATAGAAAAGGAAATGCAGATAGACCTTAAACATATGAAAAGATGGCCAGCCTCACTTATGAGATATGTGACTAAAATTAAATTTGCAAAAATCAGAAAGTTTGAAAACATTTATATTGTGAGAAATCAGCAGCCTACTCATATATTAGTGGTAATAGTGGTTCCTAAAAAAAGAAGAACCTACTGATAAACTCCTACAGGGGGTAAATTTTCAACATCCACCGAAATTACAAACAGGCATATCCTCTGAGTTGGCAATTTTGTTAGGAATTTATTCTGTGGTTAGTCCCTAACCTATGGGAAATGACACATATAGAACTTTATTTAATACAGCACTGTTTATATTATCAAAAGATTATAAGTAATCATCAATAGAGGAGTGATAAAAAATAGAAGAGTAATAAATTATGATATTCATACATAATAGGATTCTATGCATAGGGAATGCTCTTTATAACAATTATAGAAATATTTCGAAGATATCTTAAGTGATAAAAGCAAGGCAAAGAACAGTATGTTCGGTCGGCTATATTTGTGTATAAAACAAGGGAGGAGTAAGCTACTCGCTGTTTTCAAGAATTGGCGCAGTATAGTTTTATTGGTTGTTTTTTGCTTATGCTGTTCTCTTCATGTAGATTGTCCTTTCTCCATCTTCACTTATTGAAAAAAAAAATCCTTCCAGGACATTTTCACTCTATGAACCTTCACTGATCTCCTGAATTAAATACTCTCTCAATTGAACAAAACTGTAAAATTATTAGAAGAATAGTTTTAAGATTTTAGGTAGGAGATCCTTCCTATGCAAGATGATCCCTAATAATTTATAAAGGAAGAAGACTGGTTTAACCTTCTTATAATATACTTAATATTTTATATGATCAAAGACATCATAAATGGATTTACACTCAAACTTAACAGATGGAGCACCATATACTCATGTCGAAGGCTTATTATCTGGATTATATAAATAGCTCCTACAGCAGTTTCTCAGAAAGTTAAACATGGAGTTATTATATGATCCAGCAATTCCACTCCTAGGAATATATTCAAAAGAAATGAAAACATATGTTCACCATAAACTTGTAGACAGGGCTCCTAAAAAACAAACAAAAGAAAAATCATAACTCCTAGAAACCGACGAACATAAAGCCAATAGTCCAATAGAAAAAGGGGCATATTTTAAGGACAAATGCAGTTAGTTAAAAAATAAAATGTTCAAATTTAAATAATAAATATTTTTCTCCAGTTGATGAGCAAAAATTACAAAGATTTATACTATGGTGTGGGGAAACAGGCAATAATGTGGTAGGAGTTTAAACTGTTAAATTCTCTTTATAGGATAATTTGGCAGGAGTCACTGACTGCTAAAATTATGTATCACCTTCAATACACCTATTCAACTTCTAAGCATCTGTGCTCAGAGATACATATACGTACAGGGAAGCCTTACAAGCATTAATGGTCATTGCAACATTATTTATAATAGAAAAAAAAATAAGGCCTCTTAAAGGACAACCAATAGGAATAGGTACTTGAATTATGGTAAATTCATTCTGTCAGCTACTGTGCAGTAGTTTAAAATACAAGGTAGATTTCTATATGTTTTTGTGAAAAGATATCCAAAGAAAAAATTACACTAAAGTACAGTATGTAAAATATTATTCTGTGTACAGGGGAAAAGCTGTATGTATGAATATATATATGAGGGATATGTATGTATATACACAGGATATATACACATGTATGCATATAGCTTAATAACAGCATTTACCCCTAGAAAGGAGAGTGGAATTAAGGGTGAGGAAAGAGAAACTTTGATTTTGTTTTCTACACATTTTGTTTTGTTTTGTTTGCTTGTTGTTGTTGAAAGGTAGTAATGGAAAGAACCCAGTTCATACAACTAGGAGAAGAAATTTGATCTCAGTTAATTGACCTCATAGTGTAATATTTTTCCCACTGTTCCACCAAAAGAAAAGAAGAGGCAGTTTCTGAGTCATGAATGATTACACAGAAATAAGTATGAAATTTTACTCTGGCTATGAAGGATACCACTGAATTTTCAGAAACTTCCCTCTGTAACTAACCTAAATTGCCACTACTGAGAGTGAGATCCACTTATTTTATGGGCATAGAGAATAGCTACACCCACCATGACATAGCACATATACTTCTAATGTCTTCTCTAATACTCTGCACCTATCTTTTCTCTGATTTTCCTTTTTTTTTCTTCTTTATTCAGACTCTGTTCATTTTTCTACAGCTAACTTAAAATTTGGGGGAAAAGGACCAATGCTGAGTTAAAAAAAGACTACTTCTTAACCCTTAAATGACATATTACCCTAAATTAGATTCTAGAACCACTTTAATTTAAAATAATAACGCAACATTAGAGACTCATTTGATGTGGAAACTGACTTGGACTTTTAGGTCCATCTCTGTTATTCTTCTTCTCAACCAACACATTTGTTGTGCTCTGTTTCCTTTAATTTGCTTTAATTCTCATGGCAAGGAGAAAGAGTATTATATAGGCAAGGTTATAGCCTTTGAAGTCTGACATATCTGAGTTTTCACAGGTTTTCTGTGATTTGGAGCAAACTGTCTTAACTTTTCTGCATGTCAGTTTTCCATCCGTCAAAGAGCAATAATAACTCATGGCAGAAGAAGAAATCACAATGAAATACAACATATCAAGATGTGTATGGTGCAGCTAAGACTTTGAGAGAAATGTATAGCCTTAAATGTACATCAGAAAAGAGGAAAAACTGAAAATCAACTACGTGAGTCTCTAAAAGAGCTAAAATAGGAAGTAAAATAAAACCCAAAGAAATCAAGAGTGAAATATTATACATAAGAACAGAATCAATTAAAAAAATACATATACGCACACATAATAGAAAATGAACAGTAATGCCAAATGTCGTTTTTGGTAAATATGATCAAAATTGATAAAACCCTAGCAAGTCTGAAACAACAACAGCAGCAGCAAGACAGAAAATACAAATTACCAAGATCAGAAATGTAGAGACCTGACCCAGCAATCCCTCTACTGGGTATTTACCCCAAAGACTTGAAAACCCATATCCAAAAAGATATTTGCACACTGATGTTCATAGCAGCATTATTCATAGTGGCCAGGACATGGAAGCAACCGAAGTGTCCTACGACAGATGATTGGCTAAAGAAGCTGTGGTACATATATACAATGGAATATTAGTCAGCCATAAGAAGAGAGGAAATACTGCCATTTGCCACAACATGGATGGACTTCGAGATAATCATGCTAAGCGAAGTAAGCCAGATAGAAAAAGTTGAAAATCACATGATATTACTTACATGTGAGATATAAACCTAAAAGCAACAAATGAACAGGACAAGCAAAGAGAGACTCATAGACATGGACAATGGTTACCAGAGCGTAGAGAGTGGGGGAGAAGTGGGGAGTAGATAGAGTAAAGGGGATCAAATATATGGTAGCTGAAGGAAATTGGACTTAGGGTGGTAAACACACAATAGAATATATACAGATGTTAAATTATAATGTACACTTGAAAATTAAATAATTGTATCAACCAATGTTATCCTAATAAATAAATAAAAAAAAAGAAATGTAGAGACCTTAAAGCCATCAAAATGATAACAACACCTTTTTTCAGGAATTTTGTGGGAATTCACTTAAACAATGTACTTAAAGCACCTAGCACAGTAACATGGCTTATAGAAGCAATTCATGTAGTCACTGAGATACTTTTATTGAGCACATGCTCTTGGGCACTAAGAATCCACAGGTGAGTTGATGGGTATGTATGATGTAGGTGGATAGACATGGTTCTAGTCTCAATAAAGAAGAGAGTCTAGTTGTGAAGATAGATAAATTTTAATAATTACATATAAAAATATAAAATTGCAATGATGACAAGTGCTATAAAAAAGAATTTGGGCTTAGAGCTAAAAGTGTATATGAAAAGGTTTACCGACAGGTATGGAAGGTAAGAGAGGGCTTCCCTTAAGGAAGTAACTGAGATGCTACCTGCAAGACAAGTAGACATTAACTAGGTGAGGTTAAGTAGTAAATGCTCTTGGCAGGGGGAAGAATAAGGGAAAAAGTCTTGCATTGAGGGGAAGCATGGCCTGATATAGGTCGGTGTGGCTGACGCTGAAAAGTCAGGATGAGTGGGGGGCTAGATAAAGCTGGGGAGATAAACAGGGGTTATACTTTGTGCGACGTTGTAGGCCATGCTAAGGTGTTTGATCTTTACCTTAAAAACAATGGAAAACCTCTGAAGGGGTCAAGTCAGAATGGGGTGATGTAACCAGACCAGAAAAGATCACCTCCACGTGGTGTGAAGAATGGATTGAATGTGGGTCCCAGGGGATATGCTGATGCCAGTCTGATAACTATTGCTGCTGCACAGGAAAAAAACAATAGTTATAACTACTGTTTATAATGTAAATTGAACTGAAAATAACTCAGTAATACCAATCAACAATGGACTGATTAAATAAATTATAGTAAATGAAGACAATGGGTTAATGTGCAGCTATAAAAAGGAATGAAGAAGATTAACTTCATTTAATTATGAGATTACCTCCAGGATATATTGTTAAGTAAAAAAATGTATATATATATGCTGTTGTTTATCTAAAAGATAAACATTTTAAAAATGGAAGGCTAAGTCAAGGAAAAAAGAGTTATTTATAGGGACAGAGAGGGAACAGCGTGGAGTAGAAAGGGATAGAAACTGAGGTTCTCTGAATACAATTATTACACAGATTTGACTTTAGAACCAAACATTTTACATAGTTATTAAGCAAAATTAAGTATAAAAAAATCAATTCATAAAAACAGAAAATGAAACAAAACAGATAAATCTAATTATGTTACGAGTTTGTGGTATAATCATATAAAAAAGAATTAACTCAAATAACTTTAAAATTGCATCTCTTTGGGATATATCTATGACAAAAAAACTGCAAAAAAAAATCTTAAACTGCTTTCAGTAATCCTATTGATATCACTAACATTTTGACTGTTATTCTGAAAGTTTTATATATGAATTGCGGGATAAAACAAAAAAATGATCATCTTGGTGTCTTTGGCAACTGGGGAATTTGGTTCTCTAATGTGATACATTCTAAGAACTAAAGCAATTGGAAAAAAATTTAAACTGCTTTTAGCAATCACATTGTTGCAAAAATGTTGTACTTTTACCGAGACTACTGTGAGCATAATTTGTATATATTGTTGGATAAAGCAACGGTCCCCAACCTTTTCGGCACCAGGGACCCATGCTCCTATGAGAATCTAATGCCTGATGATCTGAGATGGAGCTGAGGTGGTGATGCTAGCGCTGGGTGAAGCTTCACAGATGAAGCTTCCCTCGCTCACACTGCTCACCTTCTGCTGTGTGGCCTGGTTCCATGGCCCACAGTTGGGGCCTCTGGGATAAAGAAAATGAGAAATTAGCTGCTTTCAATTCTATCTATCTATTCTATCTAATTCTATCTTGGTGTCTTTGACAACTGGAATTCTTGGCATAAGAAAAAGGAAATACTGATATAAGATTGAAGGTTAAGCAAAATCCCTGTAGCCCTGATCCTGAGTTCGCAGTACAATATGAACTCATAATGTATTTCACCTTGAAAATAATTTATTTTCTTTTCCTGTCCATTGAAGATATCTAGAAACTATGACCAAGAAAGTAGCAACAAGTCGCTCCTGGTATTCAGATTATGGTCTCTAATTACCATTTTCCACTTAAGGAACCAGGTTACAGAAATGGCTAATTCCAGGTTCTGAGGTCAGATATGTACAAGGTGAGCTGGGAACATCTTATACCACTGGTCAAAGATGGGAAAGTTAAAATATTAACAGGAATAATGACTTTAAGTTATATACTTAATGATACAAAAAATTTTTAATCACTTTTGGAAGATGTTATAGAATGAATTCATTATTTTAAAAATTAATAAATAAAAAAAAGAATCATGTACTTATCCTTCTTTTTCTACAAAACTATACCTCAGGCTAACTAAGTGACAGGTGATATTTCTCCAACAGAAGTATTCCAGGTTTCAGATAAAGAAAGAACAAAATTAGAAAATTATCATTTTCCAACCCATAATGAAATAATAAATCTGAGTAATGATCACCAATGGCTGCTAAGATCTCTGAACAAGGTCAATCCATCTTTATACGCCTCCTGATGGAAGAACACAATATCACCTAAGAAGAATACTCACACACACACAAAATCAAACCTGCATCTGATCAAAGCTTTAGATCTAACTATTATTATACAGAAAATTCAGTAAATGAAAGAATATGTTAAATAACATAACAGGGATGCAATCAGCAAAATTCAGACTTTGTGAAACTCTGCAGAACAAATGTTTCTGCTATTCAATAAAAAATTACAAGCAAAAAAAAAAAAAAGAATGGGAAGCCAGGATTAAAAAACATTTAAGACATATCAATCGACTGAAATAAACGGACCTCACTTAGATTTCGCTTTAAATAAGCAAACTATAAAAATCGTTTGATTGGGGATAATGGGTACATAGAGGTTTCTTATACTGTTTAATTTTATATATGTTTGAAATTTTCCACAGTAAAATATTAAATGATAACAATAACAAAAACAACCAACTCCTATTGAGTGCTTATTACACACAAGGAAAGCACTGTTCTAAGCACTTTACAAACTTAAACTGTCGCTCTGTAGGTGAGGTGGGTATTCATCTCCACTATACAAATGAGGAAACCAAGGCATAGAGAGATTAAGCATCTTGCCCAAGTCACACAGCTAATAAATTATGGTGCTGGAAATCAAAACCAGGCAGTCTGATTTCGGAACCCAATTTTTAACCTGTATACTACTATTGCTCACGATGATGGTAGCTTGGACTAGGGTGGTGATAGTAGAGAGAAGTGAATGGATTGAAGAGATACTTAGGAGGTAAATTGATCAGAATTCATGCTGAATTGCACAAAGAGTTAAAGGTCAGGGAGGAGTCTAAGATGCTTGAGACATTTTTGGCTTGCATAGAATAGATGGTGATACTGTTCACTGAAATAAGAAAAGTGAGAAGATCAGGTTTGGAGGGCAAAGATGATTTGTTCTGGAGCATGTTGATTTTGAGGTGCCTTTGGGAAATCCAGGTAATGTCAAGTGGCAGCAGGTAACACAGATACCCTTATATGTTTCCCTTTCCTGATCCTTAGAACTATATCTTTATTCTTGAGATGGGGGTTGGGGGCCTACTTTTCTAGTCTGTAATATCACTTAATATTCTACTCTTGTTTCAGAGGTGTTGGTAGTTGAGCCCAACTTGATGTCATCTGCACATTTTGTAAGGATGCTTTTAATCCATTGTCCAAGAAACTGAGACAAACAGATCTATTTATTGATCTGCTTTACTTACTATATTCCAATCCCTGTTTTAGGTATTGACACGTTATATCATTTACTCCTCTCTTACATAGTTACTCACATAGTTATAAAGATATATTATTCTTCCCAGTATATAGGTTAAGAGATTGAAGATGAAAATGAGTAAGTCACTTACCCAAAGTTAGAAAGCTATACGACAGCAATCAGCATCTCCAATCTGTGTTCTCCCATAATATCTGTTTGTCAAAGAGTGCTTGATGACTTAGGTGGTTCGTGGTCATGGAATTCATTCATTTGCATTGAGTCACACAGTAAGAAAGTTCTCCTGCTGTTATTCTCATCCAATCTTCTGTTATGACATGGAGAACAACTCAGTTAGGTGCTAGTATGTCTTTAACACGAAACATTTGCTAATTTCTATTTTTAATCTAGAGTACATTTCAGGGTCAGAGTCTATTAAACAGTATAGAGCAGAAATTTAATCACATTATCTTATTTTCATTGTTTATTCTTAGAGATACCTTATAAGCGATATTAGTGTTTCCGTTTATATAATAATGAAAATGTCACTTAAAAATAAAATTAAGTAAAAGAAATACAGCTAAAGAAAACTATTACATAAATAAAATGGCGGTTCAGAGAAATGGAGAATCACTAAATGACATTGGGCTCCAATGGCTGACATTTGAAAAATAATAGTGCTCTTCACCAACTTCTCCCCCAATAATGGGCTTTGGTGCGGGCCTCACTTCTCTAGCAGCAACCGAATGCCAGTCTCTTGACCAAAATATACTCTGTTACCACCTCACTTAGAAATTCTGTTACTCTTCACTGGTAAATGCAGCTCACCAGTGAGCTTATCACAGACCCCAAAGTGCTGCAGGCCAGACAATATCTTTATTTCCCATTGATCGAACTGGCTTATAGGATGGGGCCACAACCTCTGGCTAACTGCCCACTATGCTGTCCATGCCAGGGTCTTGGTAAAGAGCTAAGAGCAAAAACTCTATCACCAATAAATTATGGCAGTTAACAGCTAAGATAACAGGTTATTTTGGAAATTTTAATATATCTATGTGATTTTTTTTTTTTTTACTAATATGCATTCTAGTATTAAAACTATATTGACCACTCTAATTTCCATCCATTCCTCTTTCCTAAGCCTCTAATCCTCCAGTCTTTTATGATGGTACCAGGTTTGCACATTTTGTTCCTTTCTTACCACCACAACCCCTTTCCTGGAACAGAAGCTATATTCAGTATGTGAGAAATAGTTGTAGATGGGCTGCCTTTAAACAACATTTTTATGAGTTTTTCTAAACATAGACAAAGGCAATAAAAATTCCCATACTTTATATATTTTAAAAGACATCGCTGTCACATGAAATAATTTTGCTCGTGTGTCCCCAAGGAACTGAAAAATAAATTACAGTCACTGTAATCTTGCTGGGTAGAGATAGTATCGTCTCTTTACTCTTTGTTATGCCTGATACTATCTGTTCAGCATATTAAGAAAATTTTATGTAGGCTAACATCTGTATTCCTCTCATTTCCTATGAGCACCACAAAGCCAGTACATTTTCATCACTGGGACTTGCAGAGTAGGGTCCAAAACCTGAGCAATAAAGGTTTAGGTTTTGCATTTCTGATGTATTCTTTAAGCGAAGCTGGCAAATGTTGGTAAATATTGTATGTCTTCCTAAATCCACAAGGCCAAAGGAAAGACAGGTTACAACTTCCCGGGAGGGTACTGTGGGCACAGGACTGCTATGCTATCATAGCTCCGGAGATCCTGGCTTCTTCGAAGACAGGACACAAGGCAGAGGACTGACTTGTGCACCTCGAACAAGGTAAATATCCTCACTCTGAAAATGGAAACTATCCTGTTCTCCTATACGAACAGGGTGAGGGTTTGGAGCCGGCAGTTGGGTGTGTGGGGGATGTAGGTTGGAGTGTTTTCCCCTTTCCACAGCTATAGCTGGGCCCTTAGGGTTCCCCAAACCCTTGACTCGCAGCCCTGCCCTGACCATTGTCCGCACACCTCGTCCCTCCAGCTTCCGGGCCGCGAGCGAAATGATTTGCTGCAGATGACATCAGCCCTGGGCCAACGGCTGGAAGAGTGGAGGCAGCCACCGCGTGAGGATGTGCCGGGTGGTCCTTTCCCTCCTCCTCTTCCTCCTCCTCCCCGGCTCCATGCCTAGTCTCCATATAAAAGCGGCGCCGCCTCCCCGCCCGCTCGCACTCCCCACTCCTCTCCGCTGCGCGCCCTAGGAGAGGGCGGAGGGGGAGGCGGCGCGCAGCGCCAGGAGGAGGGGGGACGCAGGGGGCGGAGCGGAGACAGCACCTTCGGAGATAATCCTTTCTCCTGCCGCAGAGAAGAGGAGCGGCCGGAGCAGGACACTTCGCCGAGGCAGAGCGGACCGGCAGGATGGCGACCGTGGTGGTGGAAGCCGCGGAGCCTGAGCTGTCCGGCAGCACTGCCAACCCGGCGGCGTCCACCTCGCCCAGCCTCTCACATCGCTTCCTCGACAGCAAGTTTTATCTGCTGGTGGTCGTCGGTGAGATAGTGACCGAGGAGCACCTGCGACGCGCCATAGGCAACATCGAGCTCGGTAAGAGGCCCTGTGCCCCCAGGGAACGCGCTGGGGGAGACGCACAAACGCGACCCCACCCAGGGCGCGACCGCCACCCTCTTCTTCGGGCGCGCCCCGCACCCACCTCTCCCCACCACCTCCCGCACCCAGTCCAGACTCTTTTCTAAGCTAATTTCAGAGTAATGCGAATCTAATTTGAGACCCAGTGGGCGAGTCTCTCCTAACCTTGAGGGATCTGTCATCAGGCTGGGTCTGCAGATCCGAGCTGGCCACCGCCTCTCCCGCTAAATGAAATGCAGGTGTCAGAGGAGCAGAGGCCATAATAAAGCCGCAACTGCAGGGAGCAAAAGTCGGGCGGGGGGAGGACCTGAAGCTACCACTCCTTTCAGCCCTCTTCTCATCTCCACAAAATGCTAGTAGACTCCCCCCTCCCCCGCCATCTCGCCGGTAGATCCGAGGCTGAAGCACCATGTGCCAGGGCCCGCGTGGGTATCACTCTCACCACAGCACCTCAGCTCCCGAGAAATGCCTTTTCTGGCTTAAAACCTTCCGATCTTTTCTTTCCCTGGAATGACTAGGCTAGTCCTAGGGCCACGCCCGCCCCCCGCCCCCGTCCCCCCGCCGCCGCGGGACGCAGAGATGGAGAACCGCCCGCACTTCGTTCCTGGACGCACCAGCCTTGCTATCGCCCCTAGGACCTTGGTTGTGGCTTTGAGGAAGGACAATGGGATCCCAAGTTGCGGGGTGGGGCTTCTTTTAAAAGTCTCGGCCTCGGGAGTGATGGCTTGGGCGAGGGGAGGGAAGGGAGGGGCGGCAGGCAGGGCCAGCGCCTCTCCCGGTGCGCGCTTTAGGAGCGCGCTCTGCAGAGGCAGAATAGCGGTTCGCAGGGAACCCTGGGCGGGGCCCGAGGGTCCCGCCGGCGCCGCCTCGGGCACGCGGACCGACCCGCGCCCCAGTCCCACTGGGGCTGCCGCAGTGCTTCCACCTGCCCCTGCACTGCGGCGCCCCCACAGGGCGCAGCCCCTGTGGACCTCGGGTTTGGGTTTACTGCGTGCCCCCACCTCTTCCTCAGCCCAGCTTTGTTGCGCTCGAAGTCCCCGGGTGGGCAGCTGTGGTCTCTGCCTTTCCCTTTTACCCCGGCGTCCCAGACCTCTCCTCGCGCTTGACCGAGGTCGCCAGGCCCCTCCGCAGCCCCAACCCGCGCTGTATTCTCTTGGGTGGTGCTGAAGCGTTTCTGCCTGGAGACACCGGTGGGTGGGCGTGGTGCAGTCCGCACTGCGGTCTCTACGGCAGCCGGAGGCGGACAAAGGGCGTTCACGCAGCCCTCGTTCCCCGCTCCCACCCCCCACCCAATAAAAGACAAATGAAATATCTTATTTTAGAAAAAACAAAAAAAAAAGAAATGCTTGTCAGTCATCTTCCTCTGCCTTTGGAAACAACCGCTTGTCCCCAGAAAAAGGCTGCAAGGTGGGACTGGAGTTGCAGACCTGCTTCTTTGTTTAACTTTAAAGCACTGATTTTTCCTTTCAGCTACAAAAAAAAAAAAACAAAAAACAAAAAACAAAAAAAACAAACCAGAAAAAGAAAAAGTGAGCAGAATTAAGACGTGTTATTTTATTCGAAAAGAATTCAAGAATAAGAGATTTCAGTAATGAAATGCCTTATAGACATTACAATAACCCTTATTTTCAAACTATAGGCTTTTAATCTGATCTGTTCTAATTCAGTTCATTTGAACATTTTTTCGGAAAATTTTACACGTACTTACTTTGGGTGTGGCTACTATATGAATCAATGACTTTGGATTTTTTTTAAAAAAAATTTTGGCAGCACCATTGCCAGGGAATAATAATACATTAGGAGGTGCTTTTCTATCTATGAAATGTTTATAACCACCCGATGTTGTGCCAGGAAAGGGACCATCACCCCCATTTTAGAGATGGGGCCCCAGAGAGGCAGAAAGAATAAGGCGACTGGCTCAAGGTCATACCACGTAAGTGTCAGAAGGGCCACCTCTGTAGCATCTCTGGCTTTCCGGCTCCATCATGATAGTGCAGGGCAGGCTAATACTAGAGGGAGATCAAACATAGCAGTTTTCAGACCTTGCCTTTGTATAGTCATCCACTTGTGGGCTGCACCCCATGCAGGGAAGTGGCTCAGAAATCACCTTCTGAGCATAATTACCTTCCGCTTGTTACTTTGCTGATCATCCTTTCAGTATCCTATTCCTCAGGGGGTTGTTTATTCAAGCCTCTTTTGTTTGAAGATAAAATCTAAGACACATCTAAGTACTGCTGTGAAACACCCTCTGTATTCTTTTTTCCACTATTAGCAATTAGTGATAAAGTTCAGATTTCTCTTCCTGACTTTTTTTAGTTTTAAAAGATTTTATTGAAGTAGTATATAGAGGAAAAGGCACAAATCATAGATGAGGAGCTCAGTGGATTTTCACAAAATGAACATACCCGTGTCACCCAAATCAAGAACCAGACATTACTAGAAACTTAGAAGCCCCTCATGTTCCCTTTGCAATCACCATGTCTTCCTGAATTCCTAATTTGGTCAGGTTTTTGCCTGAAACTCCGAAATGGCTATATTGAGCCCATTAAAAATCAGCCAAGTCAGTGAGCAGAGCTGTTTCCTTATGCACAGTAACAGATGCTGCTTTTCCTCTGGAGATTGCTCTCCAGAGTCCTGGGGTCTCGGATGCAGCTCTAGCTGCAGGGCCTTCCAGTGTTATGTGCTCCCATAGCTTTTTGGACAGTCTGAGATGACTTAGCAACAGGACAGCCTGGCTGTTTCCTTTTTGCCTGACAGGCTACTGCCTCAGCCGTCACGTCCCAGCTGGGCCTCCTCCAGAGGTCACTGTGATACCACTGCTGTTGCTTTGCTGGTGCCTGTGGGCTGCGTTCTGTGAAGCAAGATGGAGATGCTCCAGGGGGTTTGGCTCTGATTGTGTGTTGCAGGCTGGGAAAGCAGTTCAGCATCTGTTACTCTCGCTACCTATTTGCCCTCCCAACTTGACTGATGCTCTGTGGGTTTGGTGACCCTGGTGACTTGGATTTTTGCCATCTGATTATTGAAGCCTAGAGAATCAACCTGTAGGAAGATGGTAGTAATGCAGTAAATCAATAGGCCTGAAACATCCCAATATGGATACTTAGTAAATGCTTCTTGAAAACAAGGAAAAGAGACATTTCTCAACTGTATTCAAAAAGCGTAATGTAGGTTTTGGTCATTTCTTCTCAAGTTTGAAACAATAGTCTTTCCTCAGACTAGCTTTCTTTAGTTAGTTTGCAGGATTTTATGCCAAACCATTGTTATTACCACCAGCTACCACTCCTTGGCACCTCCTCTGCCTCTTTCCTAATTAGACAATATGGACCTAACAGCCATCCCATTTTTAGCAAAGCCCCCACTCCTCCAATTTGTTTTAGGGCTACATATATCCATGCCTTGCAAATTGAATTCTAGAGCCTTGTGATAGTTTCATTGCTTCATTTTATTGTTTTAAAGGAATATTAAGCTCTAGTTTGATGCTTTCAATTACTATCAAAGAGCATAATTTTCCTCTAGTTAACATTGGGAATCAGCAAGATTATTCATAAAAAGATAGGCATGTGTGACCTCTACTGCCCTGGGTTTTTAGGTGTAGGTTTAGCTGATTACATTGTAACTTTCTGTTGTCACTTTATTGAATATTTTTAGTCTAAGATGTTTAAGAGAATTAAGAACTCAGGAAAGTTTAGGGTTTGGTTTTTACTTTATTTTAGCAGTAAAAAATCAACACATGGTGGGGATTAAAAGAAATTTTAGAGAGTATTTATTATTTTCGTCTTTATACTTTTCAAAGTCAAAGGCAGATAAATTTCTTCTTGCACTACTTAATTGGTATTATCTACTAAGGGTTCTATGACCCATGCTGAAGTATAAGCCAGTCCCCAAATGTAAGGTCATTAAATTGATGATTTATTGTTAATCTTCTCTAAAAGCTTACTGTTCAAATAAGTTCTAACTTTTAGACCAATAAATATATTATTATAAATCACTTCTTTTGTTTGTTTTTAATGTGAGATACTGAGACCTAGATTATCACCAGTGTTTTGAAATGATGAGCTCTGTATGTAAGATATTGTTTGCATTACAAATAACTTGTATATTATGAACCTCAAGTTGTTGGCTTGAAAAAAGAAGAAAGCAAATTAAAGGTTAAGTCAAGGGAAAAAATAGGAAAATTTATTTGAGAAATAAAACCTTGAATTTAGCATTTTCTTTGTTTTAACTCTCTTTAGTTTATGATTCTAATATGACTTTAGATCATTTTTAGCATAGTTTTACAAATAGAATCTTATGGTTTTAGGTTAATCATTTAGATACTTGCAAAAAATATTCAAAAGCCTATTTTTCAGAGAGAGAGCAACTGAAGCTCATAGAGGAATATCAACCTGTCAAAGGCCCAAATAACTATCAGAGAGTATCCATGTGCTATTTCAACTTGCAATGCGTGGTAATTTTGTTCTGCTTTCTTCAATTTCCTGTCTCTTTTAAGAATATAGATTTTAGCCTTTAAATGAGAGGTGCTTTTTTAAAATTGTTGGTTTCATTAAATAATCTGCAAAATGTTTCCATCACTGTTAAACTTGGCCAGATCTAACCTGTATAAAGTAAGGGAACCTGCCTCCTCATTGCTCACTCTGACTTCTTCTGTAATAACCACTAAATAAATCATTATAAATCACACACACACATATACACAACCTTTTTCTTTTTTCCATCTTTAAACTTCATGTGCACTTTAACCTCCCTTTGGTACACTACTATGCCTTAAGGACAGTGAAGTGAGATGGGAAGATCCTTTGTTACCCCCTGGTCACAGAGGCTGGAGAACTGGCTGACAGAGTAATGGCACTCCCTTCCAGGGTTAGGGCACAGCCTCAGAATAGGGGAGAGAGTTCTCAGGATGCCTGTCCATGGGCCAATTTCCCAGGGGTGACAGATGCCATCTGGGCACAGAAATTTAAAAAGTAGAGATTGATCTCCAAATGGTGGAGTTGTCCTGTTTTGCCCCCAACTAGTTAAGCCAGTAAGGGGCACAGTCTTCATAGAGTGCTGGAAAAGCAAAGTCTCGGGAAAGAGCTTGACCTGGCATTTACTGGGGGCATAATCAAAAAAGGGGCCAGGATGTATCATGGGTTCTCTACAACCCATCAGGGAATGAGATGACCCGCTTCTGAAAGCCTCTTCAGAGTAACCTGTTTTCTGAAAGCCAACACCCAACTATTCTCTCCAGCCATGAATTAAGAGAATGTAGGAAGGGCTATAGAAAACCTTTTTTTTTTTTTTTTTGTCTTATGAGCTTTAGCGGGCCCACTAATGGCTTCCTCTTAGACACAAAGGGGAGATACATAAACCTACTAAATGCAGTATGAACTTTCATTGAGAAATACTGTTTCCCTTTACTAATATTATCCAGTAGAAGGCACAAAATAATTACAAAGTATTTTATTTATAAAATTGGTATAGAAAGTGGCCTGCTTCCAAAAATTTCCTTTCAAACTAAAATAACTAGTAAATCCATTGTAACCCTTATTTTATAAGTGGTAGTACTGATTATACATTGTTAAGAAATAATTTGGCTAGAAATTGCTCCCTTGAAAAGAGAACGTTAAATTTTTAGTTTCATTGGGTGTGTAAAAATGAGAAATATTTTATCAGCTTTTTACTAGGGTATTTTAAAAATTACTAAGTGTTTTTATCTACTATTTCTTACTTTTTCCATTGCTCAATTATAAATCATACAACCAAGAGTTTATGAAGTGTAAAGTAAGCATTTAATTGCATGTGTCATGACAAGTTAATTGAAGCCAAGGGGAAAATGGCAAACAACAATGTAAGAGCAAGTCTGTGTATAACCCTAGATGAAGTCATTCAAACGATGTAGCAGTTTGGACATAACTTAGAACAAAGGCAGAAAAATTGTATGAATTTAATTTAAATACAAATGTCTCATTATTAACTTATTGACCCAACTTGACAAGCCAGAAGACAAAGTAGAGCTCAGACCTGGAGCACAGAGAATCCAGTCAACAATTACTAATGAAGCAGCTCAGACAGGAGCGCGACGATTTTTCATACTAGAGGAGTATATAGTGTTCATATAGGTTGAAGTAAAATATTCTAATGAATTCAGACCTCTCAACCTGTCAAGCTTTCTGTGAAACAAAAACCCATTTATCATTTCGGCACTAAAAAGATCCACAAAATCTCAACATGCCTTTCTTGTTAAAATTTAAATGTTCCATTAGCGCAAATGCAAACTGAGGCTGTTAATGTTTCCAGGGAGACCCATAAAATTCTCCCTCATAATTTAGCCTCTTTAGGAATGTTAACTCTTTCACACCTGAATTCTTCTCACGGATTGTATGAGATACTTTTACCTCTATTTATTGGACATACATCTATTGGAAAATATTCTCCATAGTAGAAAAGATATTTGGTGTATAATCCGAAGATATTTTAATGTGTGCAGTCAGCTGAGATTCTAGAATCTTTTTGTAATGTGTGTGTGTGTACAGGCACACACATCTATGTATGTATGTATGAATCTGTCTATCTATCTATCTATCTATCTATCTACCTTGATTCTTTGCAAGGTAGGAAGACTGAACAGGATATAAATGGGAGTAAATGCAGATATGCATTAACGATTTAGAGGTGTTTTTAAATAACACACTGCCATTTATACTCTCAAGTCTGTATGCACGACTAACAACCAGCAAAAATGATTAAATGAATGGGTGTTTACTTAGAGATAGTTCACCTACTCTGTTATACCTAGATCTTCATGTCTGCCTTGCTAGGTATGCAATAAATAATTGTTGTTCAGAGGTTTGTTCCTGGCAATGAAGGATGCTCCATGCATGGGTACAGTCATAGACGCTACATACTGGCTCTACCATGAGCTGTCTTTTGGGGAAAATATAAAAATATATATAAAAATATACTCCAGAGTTCCGTGGTTCCCCAGTTTTCCCTGGCTTGCTCCCCAGATCTCCCTTCTTTGATGTCTTCTGAGTGCCCCTCTAGATATCCCGTTTGGGAGGGCAGGATTGAGAAGGGGCAGAGGAAGGAGAAAGGAAGAGACTAGGGAGGTAGGGCATTGGTACTCCTTGTCTCAGTGTTCCTCCCCCCAGCTTCTAGCCTAGTGAATGGAAACTTGAACTTCTGTGAGAATAGACAGTTCATGGCCCCCAATTTTTTAGAAAGTTTATAAAGTATAAAATGTTGCCACATTTCTTTGCCTTTGGATAAAAAAAAATTCGACGCAGCTAACAATCGTGAATGAAAGAGCTGCTTGCCAAGCTATTCAGGTAAAATAAAAGCCTGGGAGGACAGACAGGCCAAGTCTTGAAGGCTGAGATCCAGCCTTTTTATATAAGATAACAAATTTTGCATTGATATCTAGGGATTGAAAAACCAAGGTCAAAAATGAGATGAGTAAAGAAAAGAAACTATATGTGTACACACAATGTTTATGCACACTGAAAAAACATCATTTTAAAAACAAAGGCTTGGACTTAAATGTCAGCCCCCATATCTCTCTCCCTACTTTCATCCTACATTCTCTTGCCACTTACAAGTGGATCCTGGGAAAGCCAGAGATTGTCTGGTGGCCTCTTAACTGCTACAGAACTCACCATCTTCCTGTCCTTTCTATTCCCTCCCTGGAGTACAGCCTGTTATTTTCCTAATAACTGTTTTCTTTTCTCTCTCCGAAAAGTAGCATTTATGTTTTTATGAGGGGCAGAAGTTCAGTCCACGCTGCTGGTTATCCCTCCCTTGTGGCCTGGTGGAGAGACCTCCCTAGCCCTCCCATCTTGTGGGCATCCACCGCTTATCACCAAGCTCTTCAGAAAAGGAGTTTCCACACCCTCCCTTAAAGCCTGAGAGGTGTTACAGTGTTGTTTTCCAAACCATTCTGAAATGACTAACTGAAAGTTGTCACCTGTCTTCTTTTCCCTCCTTAGGAATCCGATCATGGGACACAAACCTGATTGAATGCAACTTAGACCAAGAACTGAAACTTTTTGTATCCCGACACTCGGCAAGATTCTCTCCTGAGGTCCCAGGTGAGGCTTTGGTTCGATATTTGTTAACCTAGAATTTGAAAGGATAAGGAAACAGGCCATTGGCAAGAAAGCTTTGCCTGGGAATCAAAAAAGACTTTCTCTTTTTGCTAAAGGATTCTTTGTGTTTGTTATTATCTACTAGGTTAGACAGAGCCATGTTTTGAGAAAGTCAACTCTAAGTTATTGCTATGTGGGTTATATATTTTGTGGATTCTTAGAAGGTTTTAAGTTCTGGGGTAAATTTTTTCACTATTCTAGGACCTGAAGGGCTTGCCAACTATTTAAATGTTAATTTTACTCAAACGAAGTTATGAATACAAATTGGATGCCTCCAGAATCCCACAACCTCCCTTCTTCACCCACAAAAGGAAATATCTGCATTTCAAAATGAAATATACATCATCATTTCATTGTGGTAGTATCACCCACTTTTCTTAGTGTGGGCAAAAAAAATTTTAAATTCCAAACTGCTGTTAAAATAGCTTTTCTTTCAGAGATGAAAAAGAATTCTACAGTAAAATTAAAGGTAAGGATGCAAAAATTTGTCATACGTGAAGATGCTACCATTAACTAGCTACCTCAGTGGGGCTGTACCTTGACTTCTAAGACTGGGAATGTAGTCAGACTCACCCATCTTGTCTTCCTCTTGTGAGTGGTGACCCATATTTCTCCCCGTTGGTCACATTTAGGATTATGAACAGAGTTGCTGGCTCATAAATACTCCAAACCTAGGACATATTTCTCTAAAGCTTTGTCATTAATCCATCATAGATAATGCATTGCATTTTATTTCTTGAATATTACTTAAATTTTATGTGAAAGAGTAAAGAAAACTTTTCCATCTATATGATTTTGTTGTGTGATTGCTGATTTTATTGTCATCGATATAAAATCAGGAATGAGATTCAGGCTTTTTTTTGACTGATCACATCATATTCAGTTAGCCTGGTATATACTGAAATTTGAAGCCACTTATAGAATGCCGTTGCCTTCATGAATCATACTTGGCTACAGCAGTATACCCATGAGACTGTCTCGGTTCTCTTTGAGTTTGATATTAGAGTAAAATCTCCCACATTCTAGTTATCAAAGGATTTGTAGCTTTCAAGCATGGAATTGGGTAAATGTGTTAACAAAAACATAGCAAGAATTGGCTCATTAAAAGTTAAACCTGCTGCAAAGTCATGCGAAAAATCAGCTCTTAAGTATCTTTGCACTGAGAAAAAAAAGAGAATGATCCAGACACTATCAGACAACACATGATTTGGTAAAGTAAAGGTACAGTATATGATTGTTACTGTGTTGTGTTTTTATGCCTTATATATCTTCTCGACTTTTGAAATCATCTCACAGAAAGAAAAATAAGGGAAGTACCCTTTTCCTACAAGTATGTTTCAAAATGTAAAATTCAAGCTTTTATTCTTTCTCTATAGGTTGTTCTGGCTTTTTTACTACTACTGTTTATAAGACCGCTTTTTTTCTAAGTGAGGCCTGTGATTTCCATTGTGTTCATTCGTACTTGGATTAACATTATAGAGTGACAGATGTGTATTGCAGAATGAAAGGCTGCAAGAATTGCTCAAGAATTAACTATTTTTGGACCAAGTACCCTGTATTACTTTAGTGGACTAGGAAGGTCAGGTTCCACCCCGCCCCGCCAAAAAAAAAAAAAACAGCACTTTGGCTTAATGCACCCTAATCTCCCTCCTTTTCCTGCTGTCACCTACAGTAAAGATTGGTTACCTACCTAGTCATATCAGTCAGTGCTGAGCTAGATTCTGTGTCTAGAGTGCGCTTATGAAAGACTGGTGGTAGCCTTGATGCAGCCAACAGCTTGTACAGGCAGCACAACTAAATTTGTTTCCTTGTACTAGTTTACCCCCTGTACAGGTATTTAAACATGGTTTTGAGGTTCATTTTGCCTGTTTCTTCAGGATTGCAGGTCTCAAACCACTCCGAAAGGTTTAGTCATCTTGAACAAATACTCTTTGAGCAGGAACCTGGAATACGATGCCTTCTCTGCACGAGGTGGGAGTAATGTAATATGAGGTTGTGGGTCCTCTAGTTCTCCAGAATGTGAGTCCTGGGATCAATAAGCTCCATCCATCTCTGACATACTACAGTTGTTGGAATGAATGGTCAGTCATCTAGGACCATCTAACACTCTCAAACCTATTGCAGCATTACCTTCCTTGAAAATCCTTCAACAAATATCTGCTTTGTGCCCAGAGCAGTTCTCTGCTGATTTGCCCTGATGTAACATTTCTGGCCACATCTAAGCCGGACTGAAGCAAGACCAGCTTTCTTGAGAGAAAGGGTTAGGTACTCTTTCGTGAACATGTCTCAGGCTTTCGCTCAAGTGAAGGTTCAACAATTGAGTCTTTTCAAAATAGAGCAATAGTCTTGTTTCCTTATATTGATAAATTCACGTACTATCCTAAAATTTTTATTTATATATTATAGCATGTTTCTTGTACCTTAATCATGTTGGATGAGAATCATTTTTATGTCCCACCATAAGAATAGAGCTAGGCTTACCATGCTTCATTCTCCATTTCTATTTGCATCTTTCCCTAATTGAACTTTATATCTTCCTACATATACCGATAGAGGAGGATATCTCCTAGGGGTTATAGGAAGTACACCATGATTATCTGTGTTAGACATCATTTCAAAACAACAAATACAAATCATTTCTAGTACAAGGGACAGGAGAAGGAAAGTTAATTTTAATTGTCTTTTTTCCCATTATTGTGCCACTTCTTCCAATTAAAATAATTTAAAAATTTTTGAGAAATCAAATCCTCCCTAGGAGCATAGCATAATGATTAAGAGTGTAGATTCTGGATCCTAGCTCTAACACTTATTTGCTATAGAATCTTGGACAAGTTACTTAATCATTCTATGCCTCAGTTTTATTATTTGTAAAAAAGGGACAATCGTTTTTACCTCATAGAATTTTCCTGAGGATCAAATGCATTAATACATGTAAAGATCTTAAAACAGTGCTTGTTACATGGCAAAATAATAAACATAAGCTAGTGTTAAAATTGTCTCCCTTGTTGAAAATCTATTTGACTTGTATATTTGGTGATTATTATTATCGATGGGAAATACTGGCGTTAGATATTGGCTGGCTTCCTTTTCGTAATGACATTAAAATTTGTGTTAAAGATGTTCTCAGAGAAACAACTGCTTTCAGCATTATCAGAAAGAACTGCTGATTATATGTAAGGGGAAGCAACATTCTATGACTGAGTTTAGGAAGGTCCTTTGGGTATGAGAGCAGAAAGGAAGCAATGCATTAAGGCGTTGGCATAGAGAACCTTAGGGCAGGGTTAGAGACCATTTGCAAAATGGTCCTGTTGGTACCCATGTGAGGATGCTGATGTGGGTGAGGGTTCTAGTCTGCTTTCTTACTATCGGTGATAATCAGTGTAGGGGAGGAAAATTTTTCCTCTATGCTTATAAGTTCTATTTTAGCTGGTCTATTAATTAAATTGACATAATACAGATTAACAAGAGAATTAATACAGATTAACATAATACAGATTAACTTCACAAAGACAATGAGATCCAGTGGCAAGTTGGGCAGTTGAGGGTTATGTGCCACTCTGAGCTAAGGAATAGAATAAGGGTCTGGAGCTTCAAAGGGAAGGAGGGTAATTCACAAGACAATAAGAGAAGCAGATATTTGATAATTAGATGTTTGCTTGGCCATACAGGTAGGTCATTCAGGTAAAAGTTATCTTTAGTGATAGCTCTTTCTATGAGCTAGGCCCCCTAATTAAATCCTTCTAGGTAGGAAAGGGCAAAGTAAAAGTTTTTCTTGAGTCTGCTGGGTCTTGCCTTCAGTTAAAAAAAATCCACATGCAAAAGTGACGTATTTTGAGGTCATGTATTCTGCTCCCCTTCAGTGGGCAACCTCTTCCACTCCATTCTATTACTCAATTCTTTTGTCTACACTCTCCAATAACAAGTGACTATAGACTGCCAGTTTTAAGAAATCAAAATTTCTGTGGTTTATTTTCTTAGTTAACTGAATAAATAGTAAGAATGTGGCATATTTATATTTTGTCACTAGTTTTATAACTCCTAAATCACATTCGCAAAAACCTTCATACAATGTGTTTGATTTTGTAATGTGTATATGGGTGGTTCTGTTTAGGAACTCATGCCTTTTCTCCAGAAGGTAAACGAACCACAACTGAGCATCCTCAGATTTTTGCTGAGTGACTGCTAATAATATCTGGCCTCGAGACTGGTTTTTGATGGAGAATTTAAACTGAGTCCCTTGAATTTAAGTCATGCGAATCTTTTACTCCCTTTGACATTAATGAAGCAGAGTTTTACAATATTTGCCAGTAGACTGATAAGAAAATGCTAAAATGCCCTTAACAAAGGTCTAAGAATATTTTCAGTCGTCTCCTTTCTCTGTCTAGACTTGTATGTTTAGTCTGTCATTGCACAGAATTATAGCCTAATTGTATGTGCCTAGAATGCATCAACTGCTCTATGACAGGGAGTAATGAATGTGTTTTCAGCCCAGCTCCCAACCTTTAAACAATAAAGCACACAAATGTATGTTCAGTTGCATTCAAGAGGCTGACTTAGCCCTCAAGGAGCCCATGATTTCAGAGGGAATGGGGATCCTTTATCCCCACGTTTTCTCCCTCAGGTACTTGCCCACATGCCTATACCACTCGGCTCACCTTTTCTCATTGCATTATCATCTAAGGTTATGGGAAGAATCCTAGTATTAGAAGAAAAGGACAAATGGAGAGCTTCATTTTTGTTGAAGTAACCAGACCCCTGTTTAACATCCACTGAGGTCGTTGCTGCTCGCCTGGGAAGGGGACTCCCATTTTAATGCAAATTACTTGCCTTTCTTCCACATGCCCCCTGCCCCTCAGCCTTCCCTGCCTGGCTGGGTTGAAGTCAGTGGAGTAAGCAGCAGCCCCTCCCACCCTCTGCTCCTGCCCCTGTGCTCCCATTCACATGTTGCTGCCTGATGTGTCAGCTGCTTGGTCGCCCCCACTTGCATTCATTCCTTTGAAATGGTGAAAAGCCACACTTTCCAAGAAGGACAAGAACTTTGTAGTGTATACAACACAAGGTATAATTCCTGCAAGGTTTACATTTTGCTCAAGATCCTCACACATATATGTATTTTTTTTTTCTGGTGCAGGTGTGGCCAACAAAAAGGCATAACATGGTGTTTCATTGACACTCAGGTGCCTTCATTCTTTGGGGTTCTTGATGGCTCATTCAGACTACCCTAGAAATACATATTCATCTCTTTTTTTTTTTTTGGAGTAAAAAAGATGTTTTACTCTACTGATTGTAATGGCTCTCGAGCGGTTCCTGATGGGTACTGTGGAACCACTCAACATAGATATGGATAGGCAAGAAGGTGGCAGAAAATTGGCTGCCTGGGCCCAGTATCCATTTGGGGGAATGTCAGTAACCCGTCATTAAATCCAGCTAAGTGCATTCCAGAACAGCTGCTAACACTGCCAACGAAGAACAGCATTTCATGCTGAATATCAGGGCTTTTGTCTTCATTGCAGAGACCAAAGAGAGCCCATGGTTTTTGCTACTAGAGTTTTTCGTTGTTTGTTTTTTGTTTTTAAGCATGCGACATCAGTAAACCATTAAGCATTTATTGTCTCTTTATTCTTTACTGCTTGCTTTTGCACTTTTTTCTCTGGGGCATTTTGTTCAGCATTTATGGACACATGCTGGAAATAATGGTGGAAGATGAGGAATAAAACATAAATTAATAGATTTCTTTTAAAAAAAGTCAAGTACTATTTTTGAGTGTTTATTAATAATGAAGAGATTGTAAAGGGATAGATGGAAGAATAAGGTATCTCCACTGTGTATAATTTAGTTGGGGAAATGTCATTCACAGCTTCGGAAAACACTAACGGAGAGTGTTTTCTTAATTTATAAACTGCGAGTGTAAATTAGAGAGAGAGGGAGAGAGAGATTGAGATTTACTCGAATTCCTGAAGAAGTGAAGGGAAGAGAATGAAGATTATAAAAAGCATTGCATTTTCATTGTTCAACCACAGATTTAGTTGCAGTGACAAAGGTTACCCAGGTACCAGCACTCTCCCCCACCCAGCTGAAACCCAGGACTAATTAAACGCTACCCAGGCAACCATCAAGTATCCCAAAACATCATACTCCAGGGCTTACGCTTTTGTTTTCTCTGCTGTGGTCTATGCGTAATTTCTATTGCCTAGGAAGTCAGATTTCCTTGGTTGTAGAGAAATGTGAGAAAGAAAGAAGTGCCCCTGGGGAAGTATACTTAAAAATGACCACAGGAACTGGAGAAATTAACATAAACACAAGACAAAAATAATGTTATTTTAATAAACTGTTCTGGCCTATGTTAAAGACTTGCCTGTAGTCTGGACTGGTGAGGTAACTGCTGATAGAAAATGCAACAAGAGAGTCTACACATGGTTTAATCGCTTCTTGGCCTTTTGGCTAAGATCAAGTGCACACGCGATTGAAAAATGAAATTATCTAATTAAAAACAAACAAAAAAAGCCCAGGGAAGGTGGTATTTTGTTGGATGTGGCTTCTATCTGTAGTTGTACATCTCATTTTAAAGACTCAAACTGAGGTTTCCTCTAAAAATTCCCTTGTGGGGTTAATCGTCTAAAGGTTTAAGATAAAATATGAACATCTCAAGGACTGCCTTGGTTTAGAAAATCCTTTAGATCTGCCCTTTGCTTGCTCTTTTTTTTTTTTTTTCTTGAATTAACAGGTTTTTTTGGAGGCTATGAGTAAAGTTGAGCATTTTGAGCAAATTTACAAATTCCTTGTTTGTATCTCATGTGATAGTCTGGGGAAGGAACAGGCGCTACCCTGAGGGAGCATCACATTTTGAGTACACCTTGCCCCAAGGACACTGCTCCATATAGATGTTGCTTTTTGGTTACTGAAATATCAGTCAATGGAAATGTCACATTTAAGGAAGTTAATTTGATAGTAATAAAACTAAAGATGGAAAACATTTTGCAACCCCGACCAAGAACGTTCTTGGTGCAGAACTCCTCAGCCATTTTGAAAAGTTGTTCCCTGCCTTCTGAACTCTCACCTAGAAGTTTTGGCGTTTGTGAAAGACCTGCAAAACATGAGTGAAAACTGCTTGGTAAAAAACTCCTCCCCTTTTAGCGTGTGTCTGTGTGTGTGTGTGTGTGTGAGAGAGAGAGAGAGAAGAGAGAGAGAGAGAGAGGAGAGAGGAGAGACAGGAGAGAGAGGAAAATAGAGGAGGGGGCAGGAGGATACTCATCTTCTAATCCATTTAGTAGGGGATAATCTTTTCACAGTATATGGTATATCTTTTTAGAAGCTGTCCTATTATCAGTCAATCTGTGGTTAAATATTTATATAATAGTTCCTGTAGCAAGACACTGTTCCAGTTCCTAACTCTGCAGGCCATAAGATGTATAAGTAATCCTGGCCTGAGAGTTATTTCCAACTGAGCATAGCAATAAGGTGGCTAATAGAATAAGTTAGTGTATAATATGTGTCAAATGAAATTTTGCAGAAGGATACTTGTGTAAATTCTGTTTGTTCAGGCTATTTTTTAAAATTTACACACATAAGAAATATGCACTAAAATCATTATCCACACAAATTGAAGCAGAAATACAACAGAACTAATGCACTAGATTCACTTTGTGACCAAGAACTTTTGGATCCAAACTGAATTAATTATTCCTTAGTTCAGAGCTACATTTTAAGGTAAGCCCTTTAATTTAATTATGAAAAGACAGAATTGTTATTTTAAGGAGTCACCCTCTCCCAAAGCAGAATTGTTATTTTAAGGAGTCACCCTCTCCCATGAGAAGAAAACTGAACTGAATGTATAGGCTTGGTTTCAAGATTGTCTTCATCTTTGGGTGCTGGAACATTATCCCCTGGCAGACTCTGAAGACATTTGGGAGAGGTTGTGAAAGTGAAAGGTTTTATAGAACTAAATTTGAAGTATTTGGTTCACTGCCCTGAAGCTAGAGCTGACACTTTGGAGAGCTCTGAGTCAGCTCTTCTTGGATCAGGGCAAGCAGGGAGGGGACTTGTGTTGTTAGCTGCTTCTCTCTCCAGAGTCCTGGAAGCTGGACCTAACACAGCCGCTCTGAGTGCACCTGAGACTATTATTGCCTGTGTACCCCCCTGAAAAGTTGCTGTGAGGCATTCTCTTTGGCAAAATAAAGGACTTAGACAAGATCGGGGTACTAAAACTTGGTTCTGCCAGCAATTAGTTCTGTAAAACATTAATAGGTAGTCAGTGGGAAGGAATTCCATTGCGAATAAGTCTGGGAACTATGGCATTCTGGATCTTATCCTTTGAGGAGCCATAAAGTATGTAACTGCATATAAATTTATTTAATTTTGTATAGCCATAAATTTCCTTAACCTATTTGACTAGGCACTCTTAACACCATTCTCTCCCAGAGATTTAGATTTCTCTAGAATACAATTAGGGGAAGGATGGACTAAATGATCTCCGAGTCCCTTCCAGTGTTTATATTTTATGAGTCCATGAATTTTTACTAAATTGCCTCATCACTGACATGTAGAAGGGTACTCGTATTTTCTGTTTAAAATGGTCTTCAATCCAGATTTTAAAATATCAATGAAAGAATTTAGTTTAGAAAATCTACCTGTCCCATCTGTTAGGATTATTAATTTTAGAGGAAAATGCACAGCTTTGTGACACTCGGGATGATTTTCTAGTTTGGGAATTCTTGGCCCTTGGCTTTTTCCATCTGTCTTTACCTTGCAGACAAACCAAACAAGACAAAACTTAATGATGTTTGCACAATGCCAAACACCTGCGTGAAAAGTATTTCAAAAGTGTTTTATGTACTTGAAGCCAAACAGGAAATAGCTGCATTTTTTCCATTATAATTAGAATTTCCACATTGGTGTTTGGTACTGCATTGAGCCTCAGATTAGCTGCTTAGTCCTTTGGAAGGAGGCTGAAGATTGAATTTTATGTGTTCTGGGATCATCTGTAGGTTGAATGTGTTAAAAATGCCAGGTACATCATTTGTTATGGCTAATTGAGAATGGTCTCCGTTTTAATAAGCATGATCAGCTATGCATATCTTGTCATGTGAACCATCAATTAGCACAACGTGATTTAACAAGTCAGTACATGCAGATATGAACTCCCTTGGGAAGTAGTGCTTGAATCAAATTGTTACTGACAGTGTACAATTTGCATGCAGGTAATCATCAGAAAGTCATGATTATCCAGAAGGAAGAATGATTTTTATACTAATACATCATATGATTGTTGGTATCTAATACCTTTCAGGTAACAATTTAAATCTGTCCCATCCCTAATTTGAGCATGTTTGCAAAAAAATGTTTATTTTAATTCACTCATTAAAACCTCTATGTAATATTATTTTTAAAGCAAACCTCATGGAGTATTCTAAAACCTTAGTGAAATAATCTGTGTACAGTAACAACATGAATAATAATATCCGTGGATGAGAAATGTAATGGTCTTGTTAATTAAATATTCTGGTTAATAGAGAGTTACCAATAATTCCTCGTGGGATTGTTATTTTCTGAAGTTTTAGAATTCAATGATATAGTTCTTTCTTTTATATGAACACCTCAAATGTATCTAGAATTAACTTAGATTTGCTAAACCAAATTTATACATTAGTCCAGGATATACTTAAACTATTTATAGAAAACATGCACTTAGAAATCTGTTATTCCTTCTCCCAAATAGAGTGATATTTTCAAAGGGAGTTTTTAAAAAAGACATATTGCACTCCTTGGGCAAATACTGGCCTTTTTTGGAAGCACAGCCTAGGAGAAATGTATTCACACAAGAGAACACATTTTGCCGCCTACTTGGAACCCAAACACTGAAGAATCTGACTGAGTCTTCCTTGGGTGATTCGGGAGGAGAGTCCCCTGTGCCTCAGGTCCTCATTATGAATGTTTGTGGGGACTACACGGTTGAAAAGGAGGCGTCAGTACTAGTATGATTGTGTTTTTACCTAGAACAATGGATATCCCTGGCTGATAAACTGTTTCTGAAATTGACTCATTGGTTCTAGATATTGCAGAACTCAGGACTGCTGTAGAGGAAGAAAGGAAGGGTGGAGAGAGTAACAACAGCAATCTTCTCAATAGCTTTAAAAAAATGTCAGAGTTTGCAAATATGCGTTAGCCCAGGACATTGACATTGTCCTGTTGTATATACAACCAGTGCACTCATCCTAAGTCCCAACCATTTTTCCTTTCTATTTCCTATATCTCTTGCATATGAAGACATAATTTTTAGAACTGGTAATTGTTTTCATGCATCTTCTAACCTCCTAATGAGCTAATAAACAGAAAAAAAATAGCCAAGTGATAGAAGAAATGATAATTGAGATTAATTTTAAAGGCTTATTGCCTGTGCTTTAAGATTGTCCAGAATAGCTTTAGATCCTAGGAGTAGACAGGTTGTGGGGCTAAAATTGTGTAGACATTTACATGCACACAAGTAATTGTATGTGTGTGAATGATTTAGCTTTTATATTATTTCGAAAACATTTTTCCATTTTAAAGAAGCATTAGAACATCCAAGTAAATATCCGTGAATGAAGGAGTATCATTTTATATGGGTTTACCTCCTTTTCTTCCATTGTTTTCTCATCCGTATCACTCATGGCTTTTTCTCCGTCTAATGCCATCTCTTTCTCTTCTGTTTGTTTCTTCTTCTTCCCCTTTTTCCTAATATGCCCTTTCCACTCTCCAATCACAGCCTTTTTTATGCAAATAATGCTAGTTTGGGTTATTTTAAAACATGTAATGAGATCAAGACCCGATTTATAAAGAAACATTACATAATGTGTTAGTTATACATATTATTATACTGTGTCTTATTTTTGTTTAATTGTTTTATATATAGAATAGAGACGATCCAGAGCCTTCGGAATAACATTTCAGCATATAAATATAAATGAAATAAATTGACAAATTGACTTACTCCAGGTTCATCCAGAAATATGATTCCATCAGATAGAAATTTCTGTTGCTGGAATCCTTTAGCTAGCAAATGGATTTTCTGTGCTTGGCAGGCAGACTCATCAAAAATATGAAACTAGTTACCCACTCCCCCCAAAGCTCCACCTTACAACTTTAAAAGAAAGAAAAGAAACAACCAACCAAACAAAAACCTACTTTGAATGAGAAAAATGGAGGCCAAAGAGCTTGAATCAGAGGGCTAGATTTTTTAAACTTTCCGGATTCTAACTTTTCAGAAATGGCTCTTTCCCAGTTGCAACTGAATGATAAGAGCAAAGGAATACAATTACATTTTAACCATGGAACTAAGGAGGCCTTAGGCCAAGGTCCCTTGGTAAAGCATCTTAGAACAGTGCCTGGCACACAGTACCGACTTAGTATGTGTGTGACAATGAATAATGAGGTATCATTAGTTTGAGAAAGTGTAATTAGCTCCCAGGTTTAAAATTAAGCTGCACATGAAATCTGAACATTTGCAGTGATTACATTGCAAACAATTTTTTTTTTTTTTATTGCAGATTTCCTTTAAATATTGAGATATGGCAAAATGTTTCTTTACAAACTATCAATTACTTTCGGAGACTTGGCAATCCAAAAGCTCTGGTTAAGAGCCAGTGTCTTGAGAAGCAATGGACAGAACCATTGGAGGGTGGCGGTGGGGGTAGAAAGTCTGCACTCTAATCCCTCTTGTACTGCTAAGTAGATTTGTGCTATGTGGGCAAATTAGCATTTATGAACTTCAGTTTTATTATCTCTAAGGTTCCTTTTATATTTATTGTGTCAAATAGCATCAACCCATAGTGAAAAAAGCCATTCTAATATATAAAAAAAATAGATTTTCATTAAAGTTAATAATCATAGCCAATGTGTAAAGCCAAGATGTGTTATTTGTATAAAGTTCTTTGAAATTCTTAGGATATAATAACTTGCTTGGCTGAACAGTGAATGAAAACATGTACCCTAATCTATCCATTCCACAAATGTATATTGCTTGTTTTTTTGGGATCTCGTACTGGGTCAAATCCTGAGGTTAACAATAATAAGTAAAATAAATCACAGTCCCTGCATGGTCTTCCATGGAACGCTCAGCCAAGGTAAGGAGACACATGTTAAATAGTCACGCAAATATATTTTACAGTCTATGCTAAGTACGAGGGAAGAGAATATGGTGTACATAAGGGTGTAAAAGAAGAAACTGACCTCATGAGGGAAAAAGTGAGAGAATTTTACAGAGCTGAGATTTGCGATGAAAGCTTTTTTTATATTTAGGACATTGGACACTGTATTTATGTTTCTCTTTTAATGCAATGTTAGCAATTCAGCTTAGTTTTACAGGTTTTAGAATATACAGGTATTTACTGAATTTCACAGGGATCAATGCAAGGTTACAGTACCACATTTCCTAGGAAATAGGAACAATTAAATAGACACAATTTAAAAATATTTCTATGAAGATATTATCATTCTTGTAAGGATTCCATTAGTTTGCTCTGAGTTACGAATGAAAGTAAGAGGGAACTATCTGAATATTCACCGACCTCTTAAAGGAAGATTAATTACAAATTTGCTAGGCTACAAAAATCCGGATTATAGCAGAGTAAAGCAACCAAAATATTTGGATCAGAATTCGAAGGTTTGTGTCATAGCCTGACTATGGTTCCCGAGTCCCTCTGAAACATATCCTACGTACGTGGTGCATCTTCCCTGTTCCTGCTTCGGGGATAGTCACCTGGTAATTGTCAAGGTTCTGTTAGGCCAGTCATCTTTTATGATGTTATCTTTTCTTTTCTTTTTTTTTCCAGACTAATTATAAGCAGCTTTCTTGCATCACACCGCTGATCATAAGTCATTTGTCATTTACCTTCTGGTTTAAATGTCCACTCCTCCTCTTCCATTAATATCTCTTGCATCTAAAATCTCAACGTTTTCACATTAAAATGCCTTTTCTTTAACCCGGAGGATATGACTGAAACAGATAGCTTATGCATTATTTGAAACGAGTGCCTTCTACTGAAAAAACAAAACCTGACTTTACCAATAAGTCTAATATAGAATAGACTTTCATGTTCTGTATAGGATTTTATATGAAGATGTTAAAAATTCAGTTGCATACAGATGAACTTTCTGTTATTTGCTCACTTCCAAATATTAATTACTCTCCTGTCTCTTATCTGAAATTAAAATATGTTGTAAAGGAATGTGGAGATATATGTATTTCTCATTATTTTTTTCCAAAATGCTCTGAACCCTTTCAGTCTGCAGACCTTGGTCTTTTTCAGGTAGCCAAGTTCTTTTCCGTATATCCTATTCATTGTTTCTGTTCCTGTGGCTCTGATTTCAGCCTTAAGAATATGTATAATTTTTATATAATCAAATTCATTCTTATACTCATCCTCTGTCTCATCATTTTCTCTTTGATCTTTTTGCATGTGTTCTCCCTTAGATGCAGATCTCAATTTTGCTGTTGCATTTTGTCTTTCCTGGAATGCTTTTGTTGATTCCACTGGCTTCTTTTTAAATCTCCACCTGTATGCAGCCCACTCTATTGTTCTGCCATCTTTTGTGGATACCAAATATCATTTTCGTTTTTAAAGATAGGGTTTTCCACCAAGTCTCAAGACAATGCTTATTTTTGTCTTGTGCTTCAGAATCTTTTCAGAGGTCCCATTTTTTGTTTGTTTTCCCTCCTTATACAAGGAGAGGTCTGTCCAGGCTCAGCATTTGCTAATACATAGGTTTCTGGAGACTCCTTAGCAATTCTCACTGCCCACTTGGATGCTGGCAGTTTCACCATTTCATAACGAGAACCTGGAAGTCGGATTCAGGTGCATGTCTCCCACCCTGTGTCTGTGGTCCAGCAGGCATTCATTCATCTGGCGTGGGATGCTGGCCTGGGAAGAAATCATCTATCTTACTGTCAGAGCGTCTGCCTTTGATAGAGAATTAGTTGGGACCTGCAGTTCTTTGTACAAATAAGATGTGAGAAAGACCATCCATCAGCATGTACTCCTCCCTGGGTTCTTCCTCACTCTGCTTCTGCTTCTAATGCTTTTCCTAAGAAACCATTTAGCTCTGGTTGTAATGCAGGACTGTGGATTTTCTTGTACCCCCAGTCTCTGCTGGGTTCTGAAGATGCTGGGCTGGAGGAGGGGTGGGAAGGTGAGGGAACAGAGGTGTCAGTTACCCTGCAATAAGGGACTGAGACCTCTGTTTCTGGTCTTTGCATCCTAGACTTAGGGGCAGAAGTTTGAAGAGCGAGTCAGAAATATTCTGAACTTTTTAAGTCCAGCAATATGGTAAAGGGTGGTGGCTCAGGAGCTAGAGTGCCGAAGTTCAAATACAAGCTCCATCCACCTCGTGTTTAAGTTCCCTGTGCCTCAGTTTCCTCATCTATAAACCTGCCTATAGAGGCTTTATGAAAATTCAGTGGCTATAGGACCTGTAAAGCAATAAAAGGGCGGCTGGAACGAGTTAAGTGCTCTGTGAATGTCAGCTATTGTTAATGTGTGTCTTGTTTTTCCGAGGTGGAGTGTATGCTTAATAGTGTTCAAAAACATGTATTTCAGTTCCCTTTGGTGCAGTTCTTCCTCCCCCTCCCTCTACCTTCCACTTTTCAGCATATAGCCATCTCTTTAAATCACTGTAATCAGTTTTTCTGGTCTTGTGCATTTTTATGGATATTTCAGAAATTTATAAATTTGGATAAGGATATATTAAGCTCTTCTCTTCTGCTTCCATATTAACACACCAGCCTTCCCAATTTCAACTCAAAGTAATAATTAAATGATATAATCTTATTTGTGAAAATTTATAATACTTACAGAAATTGGTGCCATTTTGGCATCTTGGATACACTTTAAAATCGTATTTTTAAGAGAGACTCAAAACATATCGTTTGTACGAAACAAATTCTCTGGTAAACTTGACTGGTTCAATGATAAACAGCATTCCGTTCTTATGCTAAATAAAGTGCAGATATTTTGTACTATAAACCAGTAGTTTACTGAATTTGTTATCTCTTTTTAAAAAGATTTTTAAATAAAAGTGCTTTTTTTAAAAAAGAAGAAAATCTTTGTTAATGATGAATGCTTTTAACCTGCAGTTCAAGGAAATGAATAAGAAATGTTAGCCAAGAAGGAAAAGCTGGTTCATCTTGTTGTAATGTTCAAATGACCTGTGACATTTACAACTATATAAAATCTACATTATTATTCAACTATGATTTGTTCGAGTTTATGGTTTCTTTATAGCATTATCAGTTCCCTATACTTAAAGTTCCCCAGAGCAAAAAATTTCCATTTGTCTTTATCTAATCAGGACTTTACACATTTCAAAAGTTTATGTAAATCCCTCTCTTCTTTGTGGTATGATAGAAAATCCCTTCTCCCAACTTCTAGCTCTGCCAAAAGAAGTACCACATTCATCCTTAGTGTCATTTGATGAATTTACAGCTTTCTTTTTTACCTTTAGTTTCTGTATGTTTGCGATTAAGAGTTTTAAGTGTATACGTGTTATCTTGTGTGACACTACAGTTTGACTTGGTTGAATAAGAAAAAATGCAATTTAATTTAGATGGTTATTTGGTAGGGTATAAGGTTTGCATCAGAAGATCAAGCCTGAATCCATGGCCAAGGTAGTGCTTTGATATCTGCTTCTTTTAGTATTATCACAGCAAGACTCCATCACTGCTTTAGTGGGTCCGATTGTATTCTCAGAGGGCCCAGTGGGAAGGGCTTGCCTGTACCTCACAGTCACCTCCCTTATCCTGCATATTAAGCCTGTAATTACAGCAGACATTACATTCGTCCCCAGCTTCTGTGGAATGATGTCATTGCATGTCAAACAGGGGATTAGCATGAAGAGAGAAGTCCTACTGACATTTTCATTTTCATTAAGAAGAATCTGGTTTTGCTTCATTTCGTTAACAAGAACTGTTGTCTTACTTCATAGGAGAAATTTTTAAAAAGAAAAAAAAACACGAGAAAAACTTGAGAACGTAGAAGCAGACATGTGCTGTTTGAATGGAAATGTGCTCTGTAGCACCACTTTATCAATTAGTGAAAGAGTCTGGGACACAAAGCATGCCTGGGAAATCTGCTCCTTTTCTTACAAAAGCAGACTATTATTATTTTCAAAGCCCTGCTGGGCCCTGCTGAAGAAAATGGCCCTAAAAAAGGAAAGTGAAGACTGTGGTCACCGCTGGGTAGAAGGGGCATGCAGACAGCTGGCCCCATCGACCTCTGAAACGTTTTTCTTTTTCCTGATGGCATTGATCGAATATATCTTAAAGGCTCATTCCTTACATCTCAGGGTAGCTCTTAGTTCCCTTCCCATATGAAAACAGTAATAATAATAATAATGATAATAATAATAATAATAATCAGGGAGAGAGGCCTGATGTTGAAGATGCTTTGAGCCCAGAGCTGAGTCCATGGAAGAACATAATTTTTATCAATCATTTCCTACTCCTCCAAAAAAAATAAATAAATAAACATAGGAAGAAAATCATGGTCAGACTTGGGGAAAAGGAGCCCTTTTCTCCTTTGGAGCGATCTTCCGGTAACTCTGCCACAAAAAAGCTGGGTTCAGATACCAGCTCTGGCTTTTACTTAGCTATGTGAACTGAATTTCTCTGAGCCTGTTTATCTCTATGATGGAATTAACTAGCAATAGTGCCCACACCTCATAGGGTTGTACCTGCTACCTACTGATTGTTTTTCATCTCCAAAAGTTCTTTTCTTACAGAAAACAGACTAGTGTTCTGAGGTGACTTTATTATTATTACTCCAGTGAGTAAAGGTGGCAGCCTCCTTTTTTCCCTTTTTCTCTCCAATTTCTTTCAGCGTCTTGCAGACACAGATAAGGGAGCTGACTTGTCAGTCTAGATTCCCTCCCTGGGAAACAGACCTCGGAGCTGTGAGATTAGGGTCCCTCGGTTAGATAGACTCTGGACTTTTAATATTTTTGAATTTTGCCAAAACACTGAGAGAATTTAAAAAGTCTCCACAGATTTTTCTTGGGAGATATTCAAACCCTTGTGATGTTTCTCAAATGTCTATATTTGGACACCAGAATTTTCTTAGCATCCTGTTTCTTTGGAACAGAGTTGTCCCCTGAAGAAGGATGGATCCCATCCAAATCCGGCCCTCCTGCCAAGTGATACTTTTCTATCCAGATTGCCGCGGGGCCTTGCTTTTTTTTTATTTTGGTGTTGCCTTGAAAGGTAGCTGGTGAGCTGTTTCTCATTCCTCCTCTGACATTTCAGGTCCATTATCTAGCCGATTATTGCTTATCAGAATATTTTAGAAATAAGATTCCAAATCACACTTGGTTTTGAGGTGTAGCACAACTGGATTTTACTCAAAGTCCCGAGTTGCAATTCTTTAAGGTCAGTGTGTTCCGTTGTCTGGTGGGGAGGAAACCTGCATGTGCCAAGCTCTATGTGAATGTCTAGAAAGGAAAAAATCCGAATCACCTGCTCTGTTGCCTTCAAATGGAATGAAGAGAAGGCACTGACTTGTGCTGAGCATCTGCTATTTATAGTGTTAGTTACTGCACTAGACTCACCCGTGTGCATGTGCTCTCTGAGTTTCTCCAAGTTTCTCTCCTGAATTTATGAAACATTGCCATTGTTTCCTCCTCCTCCACTCCCAGCACTCCTCGGATTATCTGAAATAAAAGACAGCTCTCTTACCACAAGTTACCTGAACGTAAATGGAATTCATAGGAAACATATTACAAATAAGGATTTAGCAATTGCTTTTGGAGGCTGAAATTGCTGTCTGTAGATGGCCAGATGCTCTTTTCCTAAGCAGCTAATGGAACAGTTGAGTCATCTTCCCAGTGCCTCAAGTGTGTCTTCTCCAAGCTCTCAGTATAGCATTGTCATCCAAGGCTTATCCTCTTCTGTGGGTTTATTTCCCTGGTATAATTTAAAATATGTCCTCCACCTCCCCCCCGCCCCACCTCCCAAGACCTCTTACTTAGATGATAGGAAAAGGGAGAAATTCTCAGTTGCCTCTCCTTGAGAAACATAATTGTTTTACCCCTCCCCCTCTCTCAGATCCTGCACCAAATCAGACTTGGCTTAATCTTTTGTTCTACTTGATTGTTGGCCAGCCCCTCTCTTCCCTTCCAATTAGAATCTGTTCTTGATTTGTTTTGCTTTCTCCTTTTAAACTATAAACTTGTAAATTTTGTCAACTGAGTCCAAGTCAGCCTACAAAGAAAATTGTGTCCAGAGGTTGCTGAGTGAATAAATACGGGAGTCTTCTTTTTCTTAAGGACAGCTTAAAAATTTATTTTATTAAAACTTTGTGAACTCGATTTTGAGTGTTTTACATTTGGTCATTACAAGTTGTAGAGAGATTGAAATTTCTGCATCTTCTTCCACCCAATGGATTGAGTGCTTTCATTGTGTTTCTGGCACACAAATCAGCAGGGTTATTGGAGTGATTGACATTTTTGTTTACATCAGAACTCTCAACGGCTGAGTAATAATTCACAGTACCATAAGTCAGTGCAGTCCATTCATTAGGATGGCTTTTTACAAAGCAGCTTATTCCATTTATCTTCTTAGGGATGGCAGACCAATCGGTGATAGATGCTGTAGCTTGGCTGTTGACCTCCATGAATATGAGCGAAATCAATGACCTGTTGGCCCTGTTGCTATACTTAGTTGATCATTTTGACAGCCTGTTTGTGTAGAACCTTTGAGTGGATTGTATTTCCTAGGTCAGTTTACTATGTAAGCCACACATTAAGCCATATTTTCCAGTCAAATGACATTAAAACTTTTTCATCTTCAACTGGTCAGAACCATCTTCGCTAAATTAAGTGGCAGCAGCTTCCCTTAATTTACCTGGCCAAATCAAGCCTGGTTTGATTTTAAATGATCTACAACTAGAGCATATTAGTGTATAGGAGAACTCTGATTTGACGATGGCTCTTGCTTTAAAAAAAAAAATGCCTTTTGTAAAAATAAATAATAAGCCCACCTCTCTGCATTCATCTGACTGTTAAATTTGGGTTTTCAATTCTTAACGATTCCTTAAAACAAGGCACACATACCTATGTACAAAATTGATACCAGAAATGGCTTTGAGATGATTCAGAACTAAACTTTGCTTTTTCTTAGTAATGTGTAATAAGAGTCAAAGCCTATTTATCCATTTAAGTGAAGTAACCTTAAAAATATTTAAATGTGAACAAAGCTTCTTAGTATAAGACCCCTGTGTATGGAATGTTATAAGTAACTTCGATCATCCATTCTTTTTTTGTTTTTAACACTTTAATCAGCATGGAAAAAGTATTAACTCTGTATCCTATCTTAGAAATATGAAGATTTACCATCTATTTTGTTTTGTTTTGTATTTAACCAGCAGGTGGCATGAGTTATTGCTATGCTTGGTGACAAAGTAGAATCCAATGCATCTTGTCACTTTACATTGTTATATAATTAAAAGAAATTCCCAAAGTATTTGCCCCAGTCAAAAGTTTAATATCCTTATTATATAAAGAACTCTTACAAATAAATTGATAAAACCCTAACATTTGAATAGAGAAATGGGTACAGATATGAACATTTAATATGCACGCATGCGCGCGCACGCACACACACACACACACACACACACACATACATAAACACAGCTGGGGCAGAGAGGGATCTGGGAGAGAGTGAGAGATAAAAAATGGCTGATAAACGTATTAAAATGTTCAGACAATCATTTAAGAAATATAAACAAGCAAGATACAATTTTTAATATATAAATAAGGCTTTAAAAATTATACTGCTCATCTACGGCCATGCTACCCTGAACAAGCCCGATCTCATCTGATCTCAGAAGCTAAGCAGTCGGGCCTGGTTAGTACTTGGATGGGAAGTACTTCTACCTAGGAAGACCAGGTACTATAGGTGTAAAAAATATTAAAAAAAAGAAAAAATAAGGGATTATAAGCTGACGAGTTCCTTGCAATCTGTGAGGTCAACCAAGGGTTGCTTCGCCTGAAAAAAAAATTATACTACTCATAATTGGCACACTCAAATTTTGATGTTCTGGAACCTTAACCAAAAAGGATATAAACAACCTTTCTGGAATGGAATTTTTCAATATATATCAAGAGTCTTAACAATGCTCACACACTTTGACCCAGTAATTCCTTACTGGGAATTTATTCTATGGAAATAAGCAGAAATATTCACGCACAACTATGTAAAAAGATGCCTATTGCCATCTTATTTATATATGTGGAAAGCTGGGGAAAAAAACCCAAAGTTCTCAATAATAGTAAATGATGTAATGAATAATGATTCATCAATAGGATGCAATATTTGGACCACATTATAAAGCATATATTTAAAGAATCTTTACTGATATGTAATAATCAATGAAAAGGGCAGAGGATATGAAGGTATTTTTCAGGTTAATGACATTTTGTAGCAAAATACACCTAAATTTTAATGAGATATGACTGAGTAACTCAACAAATTATTTCAATCTTCTTACTCCTTTTCTGTTTTTGTTTGTTTTTTTATTTTTATTTTTTTACATTTTATATAGTGGGTATATATTATTTTACAGGCAGAATAAAGTGTAAGCATTTCCCAAACCGGTAAGCTTAGCATTGGAGACACGAATCATTATTGCTTTTGTATTTCTCATGGAAATGGGATTCAATAGTAAGTTATATGTATTGGGGAAAATAGAGCTCATTTGAGTCAGAGATTGGAAAGCTCCTATGAATACTAACCTCAGAAACCTCTAACTAGTATGTAGTGGAATAATAACATGGCACGAAAAGCCACAGATGTCAGTTTGAGTTAAGGAGGTTAGAGTAAATACAAAAAACAGCCAATAGAGACTAAAATTTACTAATCTCTTATCTCCAGCTATGGTAACCTCTAGGATCAGTCCGTGCCTCTATGTTTAATCTGTATCAAAGTGAATTGTACTGGAGGGGACTTGGAAGCCTGGGTTGCCATTTTGGCTGCTCTGCTAATACATTTTGTACTTAACCTTGGGCAAGTCACCAAACTTTCTGAAGTCTGAGTTTTCTTCCAATGCTGGATGTTTATTCTTTTTTTTTTTTTTTTGCAGTTTGGCATTCTGTTGTAGTTTTGAGCCCCACAAGGTGAGGGGTGAGTCTCTTATGGTGTCTGGCCAATGTTGAGGCGGATCGAGGCTCCTTCTGGGTCACACCCTTGGATCAGATGCATCTGATGTCATCCTGGTCCTGTCATTTTTTAAATAATAAGTTACCATGACGTAAGTCCTTGAAAAGGACTGCATTTGAGTGTAAGAAAGGCAGTTTAATTCTTTTGGAGATCACAAAATGAAAGTAGAGGTATATCACAGAGAATATGAACAAAGCTTGTATATACTTTAACTATATATTTTTTTCTTGTGTAAAAACCGAAGTTTGTAATTATCATCAAGTTTTCATGCCATCAGTGGTAGAGGTGGTTTTAGAACTGAGACTTTAGCTCAGCAGATCTGCATCCAGTACACTAGTATATAAGAAGGGCCCATTTCAGAGGATTTTATTGTTTAACCTATGGATAAACTTATATTCAGAGATATTTAGTACAGGAATGTTTTATAAACTTCTTTTACCTTAACTGCAGCATAAAAAAGTATAACCCATGCATATGTATAATACTGAAACAAAAGTCTCACAAAACAATACCTGTTCTTACTATCTTGCAACACATTATATTTTCTCTTCTATTTTATTCTATTCTATTAAAAAATAATGGTTGTTACTCATCATTTAATTTCATGCCACCCTAAAGTATTGAGCACCACATTTTGAAGAACACTGGTATAGAGCTTTTCGAAGAGGTACCCAAAATGGAGAGAAAAACTATTACATATTCTTGAGAATTATTAAATAAGGCTTACATATTTCTTTGTAGAGAAACAGGAATGGAAAATAGAGCCTTTCTATATTAAGCTTGTGGTAGAGACAAGGACACAAATAACAGGAGAAACATGTTAAAGAGGAGATTTACATGTATCCAATAATTTTCAAGTAAGAAGAATGCATCTGAAAAGAGGTAAAATTATGCTTATGGAAGCAATCACATTACTCCTACGCAGATGAATGAAATTGCCACCGACTTTAGACCTCCTTGGGGAATAAAGGGCCAAGCAAGACCTAAGTGGGCCCGGGTTGGTTTGTAGTGTCCATCTTATTCTGTTCCCTTTTTGTCTCAGTCCCGGTCTCAGAGAATGGGTCCTTGTGACTGAAAGGATGGCCACACAATAAACCAGCTCTGGGCAGCAGCTCCTGGGGTTAGGGAGAGTACACTGATGCCCGCCCACCTTCTGCACCTCTCGGTTACTAGAGATGTCCACTGCCTCTCACATTCGGCATGACCACACGTGCTTTTCCTGGTGTCTGTGTCTTCTAGAGCATCACCTGGGATGGGCCAGGGGAGGGTGGAGCACCCTACACACCCGCACCATGTACCAATGGATATTGGAGCTATCCATCCCAGGTGATCCACACTTTGTTCCTGCACGTCGCTCTTCTCCCGTCCTCTTGCTTTTGTCTTCCCCATCTTTTCCTCTCTTCTGCCTTTGATCTGCCCATAGCACTGGTGACCATGACACACCTCAGATCACGGCAGGCAGGGCTGGACAGTTGTCACCAAGTGGTTGGAGGTCCTTGAACAGGAGTTGATAGCCACGAGCCTTTAATTTGTAAAGCAGGTTTTTAATGGTCTTTGATGCCCAGTTAGAAATAGATGAGAAGACCTGAATTCAGAGCCTTTGTGTCAGGCATTTTTCTGACAGACCAGCCCTGCCTTCGGGCTGAATTTGAAATCTGTAATGCATCAAGCAGGAACCAGTAGCAGGAGTGACCTTTCTCACTCATGGCCAGCCTGGGGCTGGAAAGGTTAAGGCCTTTTCTGTGTGAGCCACCCTCTCAGTTCCCACCTCCCAGCCCTGTCCTCTTCACCCCCCAAAGGCATGACTCAGAAAGCTTGAAAGTATCCTAAAATGACTTTTTCTATTGAGCCCAAGAAACAATGTGTAGAATCAGTCTGTCTGGAAACTCCTTATATGGAGAGGTTTTGAGACTTTATTTTATGTTTGGTTTGTAAGAGGATCAAGGTTTAAAAAAAAGGAAAGAAAAGAAAGAAAAGCCTAAGGCAATGGTATCATATTACTGAGAGGCTTGGTTAAGAAATAGAAACCCCTTCCAATAGTTTCTGCCTTAATTCTGGATGACAGTGGGGGTGACAGCAAATCCATCATTTGTACTGGTTCTGGCCGACCTTCCCCTTTGTCTTGAACACGTTGGACAAGGAAGCCCTCAGTGATGAGACACTGTCTGCCTTGGTCTCCCAGCACAGGCTGAAGAGAGGCTGCAAGGCCATAAAGCCATGCCACGTGCTTCTGCAAATGGTCGTTTTTATTACTTCTGGAACGCAGCCCCCAGCCCTAAATCCTAAAATGCTGACAGGGCTAAAGCAAAGGAGACATGTAGAGCCTTAACCGGCAAGTTTGTTGACCCTCTGCACCTTGGCTCCATGCCTGAAGGAGTGAGTGACAGCAGTAGGGACTGGCTTAGGGGCTGGGCCACCCTCCTTGTGCCCACCATGAGACCCTCAGCTCTCCCTCCTCCCCTGAATTGGCAGAGGGCAGAGGGCAAATTGGAGCTCTTTTGAAGCCAGGGTGAAGAGAAGTGATTTAAGTCCCTCTGTGGGATGGGGGTTTGGTCTCTGCTTATGGTGCAGATGGGATTGTTATTCCGAGATCTGCCCACCTGTGGGTGGGGCCTGCCTTTCCGCATCCACATCCTTCATTAGGCAAGGAGGGCTGGCTTTCTGCAAAATCTCTCTGCTGTTTTAACACAGTGACACCTGAAACCTGATGGCCAGGCAAGAGGCAGGGGAACTGTACCTAGGTGTTTCTAAACCAGGATATTGGTGCTATCTGAGAAATAATGACCTGGGAACAAAAATAACATTGAGCCTTTGAAGGATCGTTTAAAAAGTAGTTACGTAGAATTGTGCGCATCTCATTTTCAAAGATGATTTGAGACTTAGGGCTTCTCAAGCCAAAGAGACTTGAAATAAAGGCAAAGAGATTTCTCAGGGGGGAAAAAAGTCCTCCCCAAGTGGAATAAGAGAATTCTCCAGTATAAGTTTCAATTAAAAACAAAACAGAAAAACTCAGTAAACTGATTTCAGTATACGGTGTTCAGGTTAAGAATCAAAGATTGAATCAGAGCTGTTGTGGACCATTTTTACATGAGCTGTCGTCTATATTTAAACATTTTTAACGTAGCGTTTTTATTTTCTATTTCTTAATAGATGGGGGTGGGTGGTTAGAGTGAGGCATAGTTTCTAAGTGATTTGTTTGAAGACAAGATATAATCATTCGAAGCTTAACTTCACAGTTTATTCTTCAGAATAAGATTTTCTGGTTCTTGTGTGAAATCTAAAGTAAAAAGTTATGTTGCCTACGTGTCAGTATGTTAGAGTTCTCACAGAGGATTCTTCTGTTGTGCTCTTAAGAGGTGTGTGTGTATGCATGCACACATGCACAGTTGCTATAGAAAGGTACAAATATTGATTAAGTGTAGAAAACTCTTTACACAAACCATGGATAAGCTGTATGGTTTGACCAGCATTCCCAGAACAGAAAATGTGAAGTGTTTGGCCTAAGCATTTAGTAACAAAAGAATACACTGCCACGTCGAGATACTAAATATAAAAGAGAATGTTTAATGCAATCCAAAAGGCAAATAAATACATTTCCTTTTTAGGACTGTGGGGCAAGGCCTTGCAGTGAGGCCTTGTTTGAACACCCTGAACAGAATCCAACTTTTTAAAAACCAGTTGGATTATGTCGTTATGCCTTCAGTGTCCTATTGGAGAGTACCTGTTGTTTGCCACCACACAAAATAGTCCCAGCTATGGTTTTTTTAATTCATATGTTTTTTAGAAAATATATCCATTTGGTTTTCTCTCTTGGTATCTTGTTGTGTAGGTTGTTTCTTTCTAAATTACCTTCAGTTGTTTCTAAGTACCCTTTCACATTAGTTTCCTAGAGCTGCTGTAACAAAGAATTACAAACTGGGTGGCTTATAACAGAAACATTCTTTCACGCTTCTGGAAGCTTTGGGGATCCGTGTCCCATGCCTCTCTCTTAGCTCTCCTGGTGGTTGCTGCAGTCCTTGGTGTTCTGTGGCTTGTAGACTCCAATATCTGCCTTATCTTGGTTTATCCCTCTAATATCTGCCTCCCTAGTCACATGGTATGTTCTCCCTCTGTTTCTGTTTTCTGTTCTTAGAGGACATCAGTCATTGGATAAGGGCCCACCCTAATCTGATATGACCTCATTATAACTAATTATGTCTGCTGAGACCCTATTTCCAAATAAAGTCACATTCTGAGGTTCTGGGCAGACTTGAACTTCTGGGGGAACGCTTTTTAATCTTGATCTTTTGAATCTGTAATAGACTCAAAACCAAACAACTAAGCCTATTAGACCTCCTGGCTAAAGGAGAAAAAAAAGAGAAAGAGGAGAGACTTGATCCTGTGTGATAAACCTTGAAGGATCTTCCTGAAATAAAGTCCTTGAGTTTTAGTGCTTTGACTTAGAAGTATCTATTTTAGGGGGCACTTCCCCTCTCCCACTTTTTTTTTTTTTTTAACTGGATTCTGGCTGAATATCTTACAGTTGAGACTGCTGGATAAAGCACTTCTGGACACATGATGTGTTATGCTCGGATCTTCCAGACAGTGCTCTTTAGGGTGCTAGGGGGAAAATGAGGCAAGTAATGTTTCTGAGAGGTAGCCTAGGCCAAAACTAGAAATGTGTGAGAAGAGGCTGTGTGGGAGAGGCCCTGGAATACATTCCTTCTTACAACTGAAACACACATCCCTCTTTCCTCTTGGCCATCTGAGTTGCTGGAGACTGTTGCCGCTTGTGCCTGATTTTAGAGGCAGGCGCATCCCTGCCTAACTCTAATGCTGCCTGTGAATTACTCTCTGTGTTGGTGCAGATCACGTTCTGTACAGCTGTGGGGGGTATTGTCTGAGACAAACTCCTTCCTCAGCTCAGTTTATTAATATTTTTTGAGAACTACCCTTGTACAGATTTACCCACTGGACTGTTGAAGGGAAGGGCATTGTCTTCTAAAGAAAGTGATGGAAACCCCAGTGGAAAATGTTCACCAATAGAATATGAAATTATAGAAAACTCCTCCTGGGAATTTGAGATCCCTTGCAGCAACTTTTTTATTTCTCTGCCTAAAGAAAATACTACACTTCAGAGGAACACAAAGAAAATGATATTAAACACAGGATGATTTTAATCTTTGGCAGCAGCCCACATACGTAAAAAAATCCTGTTTTCCATTGTTGTACACCTGTCATTATGCTGAGTGAGTTCTTTTTGTCTTTTGATGGATGGTCTTAACCACTTGCTGTTTTTCATTAGCAGAGTGAAATGGGGTGCCAGGGCGAATGCTTTGTCATTCTGATGGAGTATAGTGAACGAATTGGTGTAATTATTCAGTGTTTATATAATCAGCAAGATTTTGAAGGGGAATGTTGCACAACTCAAAAGTTGCCTCATTTCACCTGACAGTATTCCATTCAGACTCCCAAGTGTCTCCTCCAAGACGCAGTGAAGTGTTGGTGGATTTTCTTAAGGCACAAGGCAATGACCGTGGGAAATTGAGTTGTTCTAAATCACTAGCTAATTATGATAATGCCCAGTAGGGAACTTAGAGGGTCTTGCTCTAGATCATAGATATAGTCATCCTTATTGTTTTAGAAATGCCATTTATTTATTATGCATGAAGCGTGATACTATATCATTCCACATGGATCTAGTAGTGAATGGCCAGCTCGACCCATTAAATTTTATTCAGGAGTAAAGTCAGACCCAGAAATGTGGGCCATTTGCCAGAAATCCTCACAGAAAAGCTGAATCTGGATAGAGAGATAGGCCAAATCAGGGACTCATTGAGAGTGATTTGGGAAACACTGTATAAATTAAACGTATACTCTTCTTTCTGAAGGAGAGAAGAAAGAAGAAAGAACAAGAAAGGGGCTTGTTCAGTTGAGATAGTTCAGAAACTCTTGTAATACCAGTTGTAGAGAGGGAGACTGAATTTTTCATTAACTCATTTAAATCAATTTTTTTTTTTTTCAGCTCAGCATGACACCAGAACCAAAAATCTAAACAGTGCCCCAGGGCTGGATCTCACAGTCACCCAGCTCATCTGATTTGGGCTAGGTTGCTTTTCTTCATTAAATTTAAAAATAATTTCAGGCAGGCCACCTTTCTAGGGATTTCTGTGGTGGATCATATTGTAGGGAAGAATCATAGCCAGTGAGGGGTAGAGAGGAGGCCAGCAATCTGGCTCCAGAGCCCATTCGCTACTCAATTTTGAAGACCCTCGAATACCTGTGGAAAGCATAGTTTAGTTAAAGAACTCCTGCATCTCAAGGCAGAGCTTCTGGGGACCAGGGATGTCTGGGGCAAATGGAGTCCAAGCACAGGAAGTCTGTGCTCTTGATGTGCAACACCAGCCCCTTTCTGGGGCACCTAAAACCTTTTTTTAAAGCGCAAGTGCTGCCTAATTGGCAATGGGATGTACTAAAGGATACTCTTATACACAGCTGATGGAAGAATATAATTTATCAAAATCCTCTTTAAAAAAAGAGCAAAGCCTAAAATCAACACTGCTGGCACCTTTCTCAGTAAAGCTGAATCAGAAAGGCCTGTCTTTGTCACTGAGCCAACATCTGGAAGAAAACCTGTGCATTATCACTTGCTCTGTAGCTATTTATATTCCAGGTTATATGAATTACTGGAAAAATCCTTTTTAATGGTTAAAAAAGAAAAGTGGGGGGAGATGTCTGGGAGGGAAAGGCAGGCCCCTGACATAGCTGCTCTGTCCTTGGGAGCCCCGCTGGGTGATTAATTGGCCAGTATCCTTAGGACTACCCAGCCATTCTTCCTGCTGCAGACGGAAGATTAGTGGTGTGATGTGGATGGCCAGCTGGGAGGGGAGGACTTGGGAGAGATGTCAAGGGAGAAAACTGGTGACTCTTTGATGGACTGGGATTGGTGACGATTGCCTGGGAAAGCCTGCCGACTGCAGAGTGACCCAGAGGAGGATCCCATTTGCTGTCTTCACTGACAGATTTATAGGCGGAGAAAAAAAACCTCTTACTGGACCCAAATGAAAAGTTAATGTGGGAATTTGAAGGAGTCTTTGCAAAGAGGAGTTCAGGACAGTGGTTTCCAAAACTTCTCTTGGGTACAGAGGAGAGAAAATCACCCAAATTAGGGAACTGATATGTTTCCCTAGAAATAAGAACAATTGGTTATAAAAATGTTAACCAGTTTATAGCAAATGATCCATATTAATTATGAATAAAATGTATGATAGTTATGAGGGGTACGAAGATTTTTAAAACAGTGGAATTATTTCATAAAGTACTTATTTCATAAAACATTTCTTTTATAATGCTGTTATGGAACCAAAGAACATATCCAGCTTAGTTAAGCCACTTCTGAAGCTTCATTCTCTGGAATTTTCCATTTCACCCTGAGGCTGCACAGGGCTCCTTAAAGTTCTCCCTCCTTCCACTCCCCTAGGGATTGAAAGGACACCCCCCAAATCCCTTTGTTCATGGAGACCAGTGGAAACCTGCAGAAGAAGGGAACATACAAGGCCTTTGCTAGTACCTTCTAAAACATCAGCTACCTATCCTCAATGTTATCCTGTTGGTTTTGAATATTCTTCTTTTCAGATTAATTGCAGAAAGACCAGACTAGCTAAAACTTTCAGAAGAACCACTTGGCAGAAGGTGCATGTGATTAATGTACAGATTTCTGAGTCTCATCCCAAGGTGGCTGAATCGGAGCCTCCAAAGGTGGAAGTCCAGGAATCTGCATTTTGCAAAGCGCATCAGACTCTGAGCACCACCGCTCTAGGACGTGGGATCCATTCACCACACACACATACAGGACGTGATGAGGTGGGAAAGGAAACAGGAGAGGAAAGGAAGGGTGTTTGTAGCAATGGAAGAAAAAGCTCCTTGCTTCAGAAAGCTTTTTAAAATAAGCCAGGTCATGAGTTTGGACTGTATACAAAGAGCTTCTGCACTACAAAGCAGTTTCAGAGGAGCAACCAGTGTGGAGCTGAGATCGAAGAGTCGGGAGATGACAGTCTCTGTCCACTCCTGCGTGATCTCTCAGTTGGAGCATTTAGAATGTCCAGCTGGTATTATTCCTTGAATTTACTGAAGTGCTTCCTCCTGTTTTCACCTGGCTGAGAACTGCTGCTCACTCTTCAGGACCCAGCCTTCCCTGACTCTCAGATTACCTTAGGCTCCCCCACTATGCATTCTCACAGCACCCTGCATCTTGACATTGTACGTGTGATTATCTGCTTAATGTCTTAACCCCCATCAGGGCAGAGACTGTCTTGTTTCTCACTGTATCCATCATCAGCCAGCACAATTCCTGGCACATAGAGATGCTCATTAAATAGTTTTTTGGAAAGAATACTCTTGTTTAAATTCCAACATGTTTTTCTACTTTTTTTAGACTTCAGAAAGCTACATGGTTAAGAATGTAGTAGACCACCCTTGAGGTCTTAAGTATCTCCCTTCCTTCAAACTAACTCAGAAGAAATTTCCTATTTCTCACCAAATGATCTATCCCCTGTTGGAAAAATGTACTAATGAGGCATGTCGAGATTTAGAGGAGGTGATAAGCAAAATCTGATTTTCCTTTTTCCAAAATTCACTTTTGTTTCACTGCATACTCTCAACATATATCTGCCGAACACTACATTTGACAAAAAATGTTTGGTGGTTTGTTGCTTTTGTTGAAAAGATTGTTAGCTCATTAGTAAGACTCTGGTCCAGCTTCCTAAGATGGGAGATCTTGATTTTCCAAACATTGTTAAAAATTTCCCAGGATGCCTTCTGGACAGAGTGTGTTTGCTCCGTGGGGCCTCTGTTCTCTCCTGTCACTCTTCTGTACTTTTATTCAGAACCATGGAGACAAGTGGGTTGAAACTGAAAATGGGGTAAAGGTGGGGGCAGGAGGCAGGAGCGAAAGAAAAGTCATCTCCTATAGTTCTGTATACACCCTGTAGCTAGAAGGCAGGAAGTGAGACAAATGAAATTCAAATAAGAATTTAAATTTATTTTTCAAAGCGTAATTCTCTGTATGTGTTTGGTTTTTCTTCCTGAATATTGATGTAGCCACATCAGTGCTCCATGAGGAGGAAAATCTTAGCAGGATTAAGTTTATTTTAGGATTTGGCTGTGTATATGTATGTCTGAGTGAGTATATCTCATGGGGTCCCATCTTCCTGAATAGGAGATAGACCTAGACCGTTCCTGCATATTTTACCTACCTAGGTTTTCACTTATTCTTAAAGTTGGGTGATATTTATTCCCATTTAGTCTTGACAAAATTGAGTATGTTGACTGAATTTGCAACATAAACAGACTGATTCACTTAAAACAATACCATAGTTTTCTAGATCTTGATGTCTGCTATTTTTATTTTATTATACACTAATTACTGATATAGAATCATTTAAGATTTTATACCAAGATTACCGAGGGCACTTGATTTACATTTTCTTTTCTCATTGTCTAAGGTTTTCTCTCTGGTGGTAAGCAATTGGCCACATTATTCTGAGCATTATTAACTGGCCACAAAGCCAGAGTGGGCCCAAAGATTCTGGAACTAACCACCTCCTCTGCCTAATTTACCAGTGAGGAGTAACTTAATCCCATAGAGAACAGGATACAGAACTGATTTTTTTTTTCTTGAACCATCCCATTTGGTATTAACCAAACAGCCATAACTTTATTACACCCTGAATTCAGCAGTTGGTGTATCATTGGGTAAACTGCAGAGCTGGTGTGCAATGGAGTTAGTAGGCCGCCATTAAAGCTTGTGTTGCAAAGTTCTGAGTTAATGTGGGGAAGTCATTTATGGTAGCACATTAAGTGAAGAAAGCAGGACAATGAAATTGTCTTTCCAGTACACCCTCAACTGTGTAACAAAAATGTGTGTGTGAAAATGGGAGGAAATATGAACAATAATGATTATCTTGGACGAAGGTAATTATAAGTAAATGCTAACCGCTGCTTTGTGTGTGTCACCCAAACTGTTCACAGTAGGCATGCATTTATTTTCATAATTTGTTAAAAGTCTGGAAAAGCCATCACTATGAGACTGAAAGGGCTGTGGACTTCCTGCTCTTACAGGTTGCTGTGCCTGGCTGGCCTAAACCCAGGGACTGGTTCTGTCCCTCTGTGGTTTTCACGGCCCCTTCCCTTGTTTTTCAAGTGGGAAATAAACACTGTCTTAAAACTGAATGTGTTTTTAATCACTTTTGATATTTCTTTTAGTTTTGAATAATTTTAGATATACAGAAAAATTTTAGATACCGTGCTATCATTTATTAGGCATTTTTAGTAAATCAACGAGGTTTTTTTTTAAAAATACAACTTTTGTTGAAAAATAACATTTCAAGTGAGAACATTGTACAGCTAGGCTTTTTGAAAGCAGAGTGGCTGCCGAGTGGACCTGGGCCTCCGGCCGGCCTTGCTCTAACAGGAAGTAGTAGTGTGGTTCCACCAGATGGACCACAAGGAAACCAAGGCCTCTGAAGTCTGAGAAGAAAGCCTGTCTAGGGCCCCAAGAGTAAGTATAAGAAAACAAAATTTAGTCAGGAAATTGCACTATGGCTAGGTCTGGCATCTGACTTTATGAATCCTGACCAGACCATAGACTGGTATTTGCTGAGTTACCTTGTATTCACCTCAGATACGTATTTGCTGAGTGTTTTTGCACAGATTTGTATTTCCTTCCTTCCTATTTACACACATGAAGCCACATGTTAGCTTTGCTCTGTTACACGGCAATAGGCTGTGCTGCTCACCCTGACTGAGTTCTCACACGAGGGAGCAGGGAGGGGATGTAGATGTGCCAAACCCTTGTCATCTTCCTTGCCGGAAACTGTTTCTCAAACATGCAGGGACCACATTTGACTTGACAAGAATCCCTCATTGAAGTTCAGTCATGTGAAGGTATGAGGTTTTTTAATTGGCTAAAATCTGGAAATTTTGTTAGCAGCAATAGTATTTTGCTATTTCCATGGGTACCAATCTTCCATTATAGTTTTACTCAAAAGTAAAGTGAAGACAAGGAAAATTGAGGCCTAGAGTCAGAGTGGTGGTAATTTATAACGACAGATTGGAATTAGGTCCTGGTGGGACCACATGCAGTGGGGTGGGTTGTGGCATTGGGTGGTGGTGGGGGCGGATAAATAAGATAGGCACTTAGGAATATAAGATGTCAGAATCAATCTGCTTTCCTTTCTTTCGTCTCTGGGTTCCCTTCTGTTGGTCATCAGACAAGAAGATATTCCCTTTCTCTTTGTTTAGAAACCACAGGTTGACTTTGAATAGCAAATGAGAATGAAAATGCCAGTTCTTCGCCATGGGACCTTGTGGGGAGCATGCCACACAGAGACTCCCCAAAACCTTGTGCTATTGTACTTAAAAACACCTCTTTTCCTTAGCTTGACAAGATGATCTTCAAAACACAATTTGTGGCTAAAACTTGCAGATTGGAACTATAGTTAGGAAGCAGTTCTTGATTAAAATGCCATGCTGATCTCTTATGTACCAAACAACAACAAAAACAAAACAAGTACACTGATGTGGAATTATTATTACTTTTTTTGTTTTGCTTATATTTCCACTGGGGGATTTCTTTTCTTTATTGTCTCCTATTCCTAGTTCACTTTTGTGTGTGTGTCACAGTGGACATGACACCATCAGATCCTTTACATGTACATGTTCTCGTGAGCAGAGGGAGCAGGGTTTAGGGCCAAGGAATCGCGGTGGCCTCGCTAAGTGGCCATATTTTGCCGCAGAGACCCAGTTACTTTACTCCGTGTGTGTTAGACTGATGTATTTTTTGACCTAATTGAATATTTCTGGTTTTATTCCAGTTTGCTGTTAACAACTTTATCTATTTGTAAACAGACACAAAGGTAGTGTCTGTACAACACAAAGAGAGGTTTGACAACTCTTAGTTAATTTGGCCAGTGCAGATGGCCACAGGCAGGTGAGAGTCAGAAGGAAGTGTTAAAGCACCGAGGCTTAGCTTTTCAGCAACCTGCCCAGCTGAGCTCACGACTTTGCCAACCAGGATTTTCCTGAATAAACACAGGGCCCCCACCAGATGGAGAGGTGCTTGCAGGACGAGGCCTCTGGGCCTAGCAATTGTACCACTCTCTGTGACCAGGCTTGGGGAATTAGGAATCTGCTTTTAGTCATTGAGACCCCTGTTCCCCAGATCTACTGGTTCTGGGGATTTCAGTAGGTACTGAGCTTTCTCACTCCTCCTCGTTAGTGTATTCCTCCTTGTGCTGTGAATAGGCACCTTAACTGCTTCTGTTCATCTCTGCCCGTCTTGAGAATGGCTTCTAAATTGGGAATCCTCGATCTGGGGACTTTTGCCCTGACAAATCTGAAGAGGTAGGAATGCAAGGCTGGACATTCTGGTAAATTGGAGGTGAATCCATGTCCTTATACACTGTGTCCCTTCAGTGTCTCAGCACTTGATTATATACTAGTGTGTATTATTTTCTAAACAGAATCTGGCCTCACTGACAATAATGTTAAACTCTCCAAGAGGGTAATCTCGTGTTTTGTACATCTTGCTCCCTCCAGAGTACAGCAAAGAGCCAGCTTGTGAGAGGGCTTAAATTCTAGGCCGAAGAGCTTGGATTTAAATTCTGAGGGCACTGGGGACTGTTGGTGGTTCTTGAGCTGTGGACTGACTTAATAAAAGCCAAGATTGAGAATATGGTTTAGTGAGAGTGTGTTGGCTCAAAAACAAAGAGGTTGTGGTTTTGTGTATTTCTATCCTTGGAAGTTTCTGGTACTTATGCTAATAACAAAAATATGTGATGGATTAAATGAAAATCTCTCTTATGTAAATAGAACAGAGTGTTTAAGTCTTTACGAGAGTAATATCCTTCATCAAGGTTATTGCACAGCCATATTGCACAGCTATCGTGTCCAGAGACACACAGCCACTTTCGGGGTCTCCACACCCGAATGTTCCCAATATCGGCAGAGTTGAGAGAGCAGTGGCGTTCTAATCTATGGTGGCCGTTTTTGAAGCATTTCCTGAATCACTTCATTTCTTGACCGTTTTCCCCTCACTTCTGAGCAGCCTTTTCTATCGGATGTAAAACATCCGATAGAAAAAGTACAAGTGGTCATTGAAGGATTTTCATTTTGCACACATATGTAGCTGCTCGGGCTTACACCCCTATTCACCTTTCCCTGCTTTCACTACCTCTGATTCTGAAACACTGATTTTTTTTCCTACATTGTTTGCCACTCAATCGCTACTCTAGGCTACGTCTAGGCAGCAGGGAAAAAATGTCAGCCTGGCAGGTGTGGACCTTGCCTGAGACATTGACCACTAAGTGCTCATCAACCTACCCTGCTACTGTAATTTCTTAAGCACCTTCTGGGGATAAGCATTCAGTTTAGGAAAGAAAAAAGAAATCTCTCTGGCTAAATGAAGCATTTGCTTATGGACCAAGAATACAATAGATGAAGGCAGGAAATTTTTAAATCTCATCTTAACAGAAAAAGGCAACCTAATAGTGGAATAGCATGGCCATATAATAAGAGCCATTGTGTGCTAATCGAGAAGTTAAAGCTGAAAATATGACAGAGATGCTTAAGCATAGTAGAGAGATATTTGATCCTGAAGATGATGGTTAAATTTCAGGGATGTTAGTGATAACTCATTTGTACAAGGCTTTCTAACAGTGGTTCTCCTACAGTAACCTCTTTTAAATCTCAAAGCAACTCTGTAGGTGAGAATTGTCATTGTTCTCATTTTGTATACCAGGAAACCAGGACCTGGTAAGATTTAGAGACTCAAATGTGGTTCTTTTGGTTCCATGCACAATATGGGAAATGATATTTTATCCCAGTATACACATGGACACAGGAAGATCAAAAGACCCCAGTTACCTTTGGGTGGCAGACCAGAAATTGAGAGCAGCCAGTCTGAACTGCCTTCCCACCCACCCTCACTTTACATATGAGGGGACTGAGACGCAGGGAGATCTTGTGGGTCAGAGCTGAGAAGCAGCATATCATGACCAGACCTGAGGCCTTCCCAGCTCCTAATTGCTGTAGGGTTATTTGTGTAGAGCAATGCATTGTCAGCTCCCCGCATCCACCCGAACTGGCTGGGGTCCCAGTGACCAGTGCTTAGTGAGTGCTTAGTAAATGTGTGTTAAACAGATGGATGAATGATTCACTGCTTTAATTGTAACCATATGCAAATGAGTACATCTTTTTAATATCTGTCTTGACCTAGTTTTCCTACCCAAAGATGTTATTTTTCACTCTGCATTGAGAGGATAATGTTTATAAAAATCCCGAGACGATCAGCTGAGAGGTCCTGTATGTACCATCAGCGGTATAACTGAGTTGCTTTTCTGTGGTACTGTGGGTTAATCAAAGGCCTTTGTTATTGTTGTTTTGAACACAAATGTCCAATTTATTATTTAGTTCTTTGCTTTTATTAACTTATTTGAAATGCAAATAGTAGTAAAACACAGGTCAACAGCTGCAGCTGTGGGTCACAGACAGTGGGAGCTAAGGGATAAGATGGAGATGGGATTCCCGGGGACAGCCAGGCATGGGCTCCCACAGCCTCCCTACGGTCTGACTGGGGAGGACATCTTTGGTTACAGGGGACAGGGGGAGGTTCTGGGGGCGAGTGGGCAGCAGAACCCGAAAGGAATTTATTGATCTCAGTCTCTAAAAGTGGAAAAAATGAATAAACAGCTCATACCTGCCTGAGATTCCTGGATTGTTGCTGGAGAAGCAAAGTCCCAAACCTCCCATTAATTGCTCTGGACTATGAGAAGTGATAGTGGTAAAGGAAATAATATATGCAAAGCACTTTTAACAGTGCCTTGCATGGAGGAGGCAGTTACTAAATGCTAGCTCTTATTTCTCTTTTTCCTCTGATCTTTATTATAATACAGTTGCATTAGTAAGGGATCATGGAAAATTCTAAAATGATGCAAAACTAAAAGAACCTGAAATTTTGTCCTAATTTCATACAACTATGTAGGTGACTAAAGCAGCTGGAGAGAAGAAAGAGGTGTTTGGAAATGCGACCAAATTCCCTTAAAGATAGCAGCAATGGAGACACAGTGAAATGTCATGCAGCTGAATGGGGGAAGTTTTCAATGGTGCTTTAGTTACGTGATTTTAGGATGACTAATTTGGAGAGGATCAACAATGTGTTGATTGGTAAAGCCATGACAACTTGGGTGACTTCCTAATGAGATCGAAAACTAGCACACATGGAAATGAAAAAGGGAGACAACAGGTAAGGTTTAGGTAATACGAGGCACCTGTACTCTTTCTGCTCTAGTACTCTTACGGCCAGACAGTTTAGGAGTCAGTGCTGATGGGTGGAGGACATTAAACGGAGACCACTGGGGAATCTTCCAGAGGACAAGAGGGAATTTGGGTCCAGGGAAGATTTATATATGTATGTATACTTGGATTTTGAAAGTATTCATTTATGCAGAAAGTTAGGTATTTGGGCAATGTATCCAGTTCTAATTATTATAGTAATCATCGCTACATCTATTATTGAGCACCCCCATGCCAGGCTCTTTATAAACAAGACCTCATTTAATCCTCACTACAGCCCTGCAAGGTGTGGGTCCCGTCCTTCCAATTTACTGATGAGGAACCTGAGTGTTGGAGAGGTTAAATAATCTGCCCAAGGTCATAGCTAACAACTTGGAGGGTTGGGATTTGAACTTAGGTCTGCCTACCTCCATAGTTTCTTTTACTACCTCTAGGAGAGAAAGGAGCCTTATGCAATCAAGATTGGAAAAAAATCTGTCTTGAATAAAAGGCTGTTGAAAGATGATCCTTCGTTGAAGAAAGATGTTTAGGAATTAGTCAAAACAATATGTTTTCTACTTCATTTTGCCTACATTTGGACTTCTTAAAAATCCTTAAAAGCAGCAAAAACTCCGAGTCTATGGAGGGAGCAAAAATATTCAGTGTCTGGAAGCTCCTGAAAATGCAGATAGGATATGTTAACACAATTAAGAGTATTACTAAGTGCTTACTTCCTGAGGGTTGGCAAATAATTAACAATAGGCCATCTCCTAGGTTGGCTGTGTATATGAAATTATTCGTTTAAGTTGCATATTGTGTTATATTGTTGATAAACATCATTATGCTGGTGATTTAACTTATGGACTGGAGAAAGTGCCTTCTAGACTCTTAATGTTTACTAAAGGTTGGCACTGATGGATTTTAGAGGGAGCCCTCTAGTCACTGGATTATGGAAATAAAGAAAAGGACATTTGTAAAAATTCAGTAGGGGTTTCAGGGGCCCTACAGGAACTAGAATTTCATGCCAAATTCATATCTGAGTCTGAGTCCAATTACGGTTTTCCACAAGTAGTGTGAGATCCACACCTTAGTCATGGTTCTTTGAATTTGAGAAGTGGGGCACATTCAGCCTCTGTTCACATGAAATAATACTCTTCACCCGGTAGAGGATGGGGCTCCATCAGAATTAATTACACTTGACTTGCTCCTTATCTGTTGCTTTATCTTTCTGTGGTGTCTCCTGGAGCCAGCATGTGATGGCTGTTTTCGTTTTATTGGAGGAGGGCAAAAATGTGTTTTTGAATTGAGCTTTCACCCATTTTATCTTCTTTGTATTTCCATTTTCACTTTGACTTAAATGAGAATTGGGAAGCAGGAGAGAAGAAGATGTAATTGTGGATTAGGGATAGGGAAAAAGGGGGGTGGTTGCTGTATGTTCAGAACTATCCCCCCCACCCCTCTTCCAAAAAAAAACTTCCTGCAACCACTTCTCAGCTATTTTTGAAGAGACTGAAAAGAACACAACATCTTTAATCAAGAGCAATAGTATTATTAGTCTTTTACTACAAGTTATATTTTTCTTGGAGCCTATATTTATTTTGCCAGGCTAGAAATAGCAGAAGTTATCTCAGCAACTATGACTATTGTCTAGGAATTGAATGTAGACTGGGAATAGCCTGGCTGATTACACAGTTTAGAAATAAGAACTTTTTTTTTTTTTTTGGTTATTTCTTCATATAAGAAAGGTTCGTAAATGTTCCTGTGGCTGATTGTTTCATGGTGCCTTCTTTTATACCAATTTGGTAGCCTCATAATGCAATCATTTTATTCTATAAAAGGGCCTTCAAGTCTGAGACTGAGAAAGCATCATGGGAAACATCACACCAAGGCACTAGACTGATTCTGTAGCTCTTAAGACCTAACATTCTGTGATCAGGGATATGGCATGTCAGTTGGCAAAACTAGTATAATTGACAAAATGAGTGTCTGAGCTGGGCAGAAAGGGAAGAACCAAAAATAGAGGCAGAATTATTTTTTTTCCCTGTGAAAATCATTGTCAGTATAGCAATTTAAAGACCTTTTCATTTTCTCTGAGATCTTTTCAAGGTGATTAACTTGAAAAATCTTTAATGTGAGGGTCATGACACAATGGGGAGAGCATCTTCTTTTTCTCCCCTTTTCTTTTACTCCTTGGAGGAGGGAATGAAAACAAAATTGTGCTAAGGAAAAGGAAAACACCCTTAAGAAAGAAAACATTAAAAAAACAAAATAAAATAGCTCTTTATGAACAGCGTATTACCTTACTCCCTGAAATTACTTGCCTTACTTTATGGCCATGCTTATGAAATATTTCTGAAGAAATAGAAGGCTGTTCACGTCATTTCCTTTCTTAGATTCTATCACCTCAGTGGAGCCCAGAGGTTTTGCTGTTAACATATTTTGTGAGGAACACAACACAGTAGGGACTTGGGAAATATTAAATCATTATCATTAAAAAACACTTCCCATTCCACTTTGAGACATTTTATGAATGCACATGGGCGAAATATTAATTGCAGCAGAGGGAGTGTTGCTCAGGGGTGATAATGCCACCTGGCTTGAAGGCTTCCAGTGCAGCGTTTGAGGATTTTCATTTCATTCATCCTTCAGAGTTTGCCACGAGGTGTCTCTGAAGGTATGTTGATAAGAGGCAACTTACTGGACATTCTGCGTTGGATTAGAATTCCCTGCTTCTACTCTAAATTGCTTTGCGAATAAGGCAGTTTTGTTTTCTAGTCTAATCCTTTTCTAAAAGAAGGGAGAGTGTGTGACCAGCTCTAAGCCAACAGTTTTAGCCCAAGTAGATGCGATTCCCTATTTTTACCATCACTGACCCAATTAGGTAACCTAAGAATTAAGCTTAAACTGCTTTTCTTGTTGCTCATCTTTGGCTTCTAATAAGGAATCAGCAATATCTGGATTGAGAATCAAAGAACCTTTTATGCCACTTGAGATGATAACTACTTCATGGAATGCTTCCACTTGCTGTGTGATAGAGTGCAGGCACCCAGATCACAGCCTTAAGAAGCCGCCTCAGAATCTGCAGTGGCCCTTGAAGGAGGAAGAGGCTTGGGTGTCTGACTACCTGTGCTTGTCTCCTGCATCTGCCATTATCTTGCCGTGTGACTTGGACAAGTCACTTAGCCTTTCTGAACCTTAAAAACGTCTATTTCTGTAGAACAGGGGTCTGGAATAGATACATCCAAATTCATATTTCTATAAACCTGGATTACAGGCTATAGGCCTTCTGATTGAACTGGATCGTGAATTCTCTGAGAGCTTGTTTCCCTGTTGTATGGCTTCTTCCTTCATTTTACCCACCATCTTTTAGGTCCCATCTAGATGCCATCATATTTGGAAATTTTCTGAAACCCTCCAGTTACCCCATAACTGTCTTTTGTGCTCCCGTAAGCATTTTCTCTCTCCTGCCAGCATGCACATGTGTTGCCTGAGGGAGGAGTCATCTTCCTTCTGCTGACCACCACCCCACAGTTCTGAGGGCCACACCCAGGGCCAGCACTCTGTCAGCGTTTGATGGATTGAATTACACCTGATTATGGAACAAAACAAGGCCTCTGCCCAGTCGTTTGTTCTAGTTCTCACCTTCTAGCTGCTTTCCATGGTTCTTTTCCTCTCCCCTCTCCTGGATTCCTCTGGGCTGGAGTCTTTTTGTTTCATTCTGGGAAACCACTTCTATCTTTTCCTATTTTCTAACTTGTGAAAACACCTTATGATTGCCTCATGTTTCAAATCCTAGCGGTCACTATGTTGATATGTTGATAAGATAAGGATCATTTCGGAGGAGTTGTTCATTACAGTGTCAAATGTGGTTATAAATCACTGAAACTTAAGACTGAAAGGGGAGCCTAGAGAAACTTTTAGGGGGGTTAGCCCTCCACCCAGCACTAGAACAATCTTTAGAACAGAGGTTCCCAAATCTGCCTGGTGATCAGAATCATCACACACTTCAACCCTGACTCTGGAGATTCTCATTCAGTAGATCTAGATTGGGCCCAGCGATATGTCATATTAATAAGCATCCCGTGTACTTCCGATGGTCAGCCAAGACCAGGAACCACCATACTAGAACGGCTGACAGGTGGACGGACCGCCAGCTCCTGGTTTCATATCCGTTGCCACAGTGGGGGCCTCACTACCTCAAAAGATTACTAACCGTATTCAGTCAGTCTCTGGAAATGTGCCTTGGCTCTAAAATGCTTTAAATTATCGGTCGATTTAAAACCCGTATTTGTAGGTAAAACATAGTCATTTATTTAATGACTAGATTAAATCAGGTAGCTATTTTTAACAACTTGTTCTTGGCTATTTATGAATAGGTAGAATCATAGCTTGTGTGGGATACATTTATGCAGCTATTTAAAAATATCCGACTATAACTTTTAGTCTAAGTCAATCTCTATTCCTCTCTGCCTCATTTGCAAAGCCTCCTTTCAACTATTCTACATCCATTATTTAATCAATATTACTCTATTCTTTTCAAGACCTCAAACTACAATTTCAATTAAGGAGGCCTTTTCAGTCATTTCCACTGATGAATAATAAATAAATGCCAAATATCCATCTGTAAGGAGGCACTAGATTCCATCTTGAAACCTGATTTCCGACATCAGAGTGGCCTTAGCACTGACCACGTGGATCAGCTCAGTTTGGTGTTTGCGACCACAGCGGTTAGTGCCAGCTGCTCTGGCGACAGGGCATTCAAGGAAGACTGCAGAGGTGATGTGTTGCACCAAGAGCTGAAGGACCAATAGGAAGAAACCAAGTAAAGAGGAGAATACAGTTTTCTAGACCAAGGGTACAGCATATGCAAAGACCCAGAAAGACTAGACAGAACAGATTGAAACATCCTAGCTATGGTTTGCCCGATGTAGGAAAAACTGCATTATTTATGAGCTATGTCCAGCATTTTAGGTCTCAGAGTTTTCTTAACATCTTCTCCCAGAGTAACAGCTCTCATGACTTGCCTTATACAGAGCCTCCCTAGCAGGAGCACTGCTGTTTCTTGATCCACATGAGAGTTCAGAGAGGTAAGGACAGCATGTGGACCCATTTCCAGCACCTGAGAGGAGAGAATTGGCCATTGGAATCATGGTGGAGAGGAGAATTCCGTGTAATTTTGGCACAAAGGGTATTCAGTGTGGTCTAGTTCTCTCTCTCCCACTGGACTGAGGCCTAGTGATTACAGAGCAATGTAATCACTGCTAGAAATTGCTTCTGAGCACCCAGAGGTGTTTCCCTCATTCTCCCCGCAGCTCTCTGAGGTGACTGCCTTTCATTGTCTGCAGCCAGCGAGGCCTTGCGATAATGCGAGGCTGAGCGAATCTTCCCTGTAGAAGTACAATAGTGACATGACTTGTCTTTATGACTGTTTTCTGATAATGTATAAAGGGAAATGCAAGCCTCAGGCAGCAGTAGCTGGCTGAGTTCCAGAGCCAAAACTGAATAAAAAACTCAGTAAATACTTGGAGCCAGAAAAGCTGGAGGGGCTGGGCAGGGGCTGGGAAAGCTGAAAGCAGAGGAAGGGAAGGGGCGGGCATCTCTAGTAAGCAAATGGCAGGCTGTGAGCAAGACAAGGCAGTCCAGGAAACAAGACAAAACTGGGCCCACTTGCCTGTCACACAGACATTTTTGTGAGTACACTGGTTTGGTTGCAGCCACATAATATATGCTAATTGCTATATTTCCTTATTTATTTATTTATTTTTCCATGGGAAATACTCAGTTGGGAAGCTCTGAAACCAAAGAGGCAATGCAGACATGCTAGAATGTAGACATTATAAAAAGGAGAGGAGGAACAAAGGAAACGGAGGATCCAAATTTACAAAATGGCTTCGCTTTCTGCTAAATCTGTACCTCTCTTCTATGCAAGCCTTATGAAAAATAAACGAGCCAGAGGTATGATTTCCTGTGAGTGATGCTTTCTGCAGCGTCTGTCCCATTTTTTTTTTTTTTTTTTTAACTAGAAGCAAAAATTCCACCTCTGGAAAGAACAGAAAGTTAGCAAGATAAAATCCCAGAATAGTTATCAGATCTTCCAGTAAATATCAGTAAAGTGTGAGCTGGTTCTCTCTCTAGGACTTTTCAGGATAAGACACCTCTCTGTGTAGACCATAAGACTCGGATACAAACTGAGGAGGACACACAATTATTCCCACTTAATAATTATCCATTAATAAGAAACACTCAGAATATTTCTTTACCTGTCAAATCATGTAACTCCAGTATTCCATTAGCTACCCTTGGGTGACTGTCATTCTTTAAATCAAATAGAAACAGACTAACATATTAAAATAATAATTTCTCTAATGAAGCTTATCTAAGCACACATAGACATTTTATATTTGAAAAAATGGGCCAAGGAATAGAAATATATTTTTCTTCATCTTTGACATCAAAATCCCAGGGGTTGAAGTATTGTTAGGTAGACTTCTTATCTTCACCCCAATAACTCTTCACTTTTTTTTTTATAATTAAAAAAAAGAGGAATTTATTTTTTAAAGCAATTTAATAGACATGAGAAATTTAGGATATTTCATAATGAATCTGATTAGATTTGATAGAAAGCCAATGCAGTATTTTCCAGAACAGTATAGAAAACACATTAAAGCATCATCAACTTATATCTTTGAAGAACTGTGAGAAAAAACTAATGTAAATTTAAGCTTCTTGATGTTTAAAAATTCCTATACAACTTCTTGCACCAAATGAACCGTTTAGCCTCGATACAGAAAAGATACTGAATATGTAGTCAAGTGACCGTGGAGTGAAATCTATTTTATATTACAAAATCCTCTTCTGATCCGTTTCTCCCCACCCTGAGTCCTGGTTGTCTGAGGGCAGATTCCTTTTGTGAAGCCTGAAGTTGTAGGAGAAAGAGCATCTTCTTCATCTGGAGCTGGTATTTTGGTCAGATTTTGAATAGGAAGCCTCTCTCAGAGCCACGTTCCAGTGCTTGATGCAGCACAGCCCTCTGAAAGGGACGGCGTCCTACCCATTCTGTAACCTCTTCATTGGAAGCAGGTCAAGGCTTAATGGCTCTACACCTCGCCTAGTCTTGTACTGAAGGTTCCAGAAAAAACAATTAAGGAGAGAGCCAGGAACCTCTTCGTGCACTGTGCAGCCCCTGATGGTGACCAGCACGCTCCAGGCTCTGGCCTTGTGCATCACACTTCGGATGTAGCTGAGTGTTCTAGTCTCTTTTAGAAAAGATTCCCAAGCCTCAAACCTGACCCAGGACTCACGTCACAGTTTCCTTGGTTTTAGGGTCCGTGAACCAAGTCCTCTGTTTTTCCTCCTTTTAGGAGATGACAGCTTGGTTCTGTGGGCCAAGGTCTCCACAAGAGTTTCTGATAGCAGGGGCCAGGCTGGGTGTTGTGGGCCTAGGTCTTAAGACTGGTCTTTGTTACCAATTGGATGGTCTTGACCTTATGGGCCTGGGGCTGCCAACTAGTTCCTTTTAGGAGGGGTTCTCTTATCCTTGAAGAATCTGGCAGTCAGGAACAAATTTAGGTTCACTTCTGATTGGACCACTGAACCTCAGAAAACAGGTCAAGCACTGCTCACCAACCTTCAGCTCCCATCTCTGTCCAGTTCTTGCTGCTCCACCAAAGCCCTGTGCCAAGGAGGGCTCAGGCGGACTCAGCTCCTGCCTTTCTAACCCTTAAGTTTGAATCCTTGCATTATCCTGATGTCTGAGTTGAAATCGAGTCATAGTGCCTTCTACAACCTTAGCGTGCCGTCTCACCTTTCTAGCTTCTCCCGTGACATCTTCTACTCCAAAATAAATGGACGAACATTCGGTGTCGCTTTCTGGAGTGGAATCAGATGTTTTTCCTTTCAGTTATAGTCCAGAACTCCAATGGTGGAGCCTGATGCGGTTCATTCTGCAGAGCCACCTTACCTGCCAGTGTTTTTGCTGAAACAGAACGCACTCCCAAAGTACACTATTTTATTTGTGAGAGAGGAAAGAGTAATGCATTGTAAAGACTTTGCTTAGCATGCATATGGATAATTGCCTATATCCCAAGTATATAAATACATAAAAAAATGACCAATAGAGAAAAATGCAAGATAGGAATGTAGAAAATGATTTTATGAAAGCTAATTTTCTTATGAAAATTTTTCACCACAGAAATTAAAATCTGGAGATTTTCTTGAGCAAGTTTTCTCAAAGTCTCTAGTTTATTTGCCTTCCTCCCTGAACTCATTCTAAACTGGAATTTCAGTCTTTCTTAAAGAAGATAGAAGAGGATAGATTTTACTTGGCTTCTTGTCTGAATCACTTCTGCATCATAGGATTTGGACCTTTCTTTTTTTCAGGAGAGCTACTGTTTGTTCAGAATACATTTATCATGCCTTGAAAATGCCCCTCAGTCAGATTTGAGTTAAGTAAATATTAATTAAATATATGGTGCTGTACTCATTCCTTGTCCTACAACAAATTTTCTTAAATCTGCAGATATAGTTGTTCAACTACAATCTCCCAAAAAAGGACAAGTGTGGTATGGGGACATGCAGTGGCACCCCACTGATGGCTAGTGACCTTGTGAAGGTCTTGTAGTTGAATACAAAATAAAAATGAAATCTTCCTAATGATGTCCTATTTTAATTATTTTAGGAATCATAAGGGGTGCTGAATGACCAAAGGCAAAATTCATTTTACTTGTGAAAAAAACAAGCACAAACAACTCCTGACACTTTTGGACACTTTTTGCCCTAAGCACATAAACAGAGTTTATTTATATATGGCAGTGGTCTTTCTGCTAAGGATGACACAGACATGTATTTTTCAGATCCTGAAAGTAGATACCTGATTTGCTCACTTCTGTAGGCTGAATTATGTTAAATCCTACTTAGAAATTGAATGGGTGTTTGTTTGTAACTATGGATATCAATATTTTTCAGTTTTGTTTCACAAAAGACCATCAATACTTGAATGCCTATAGGTGGAAGACATTCTCATTTGGTTCCATGCAATGGCTCATATAAATTTAATGCACTTCCTCTAATTGAGTTATATGGTATATGGACCATGAATCACTATCAGAATTTGGGGGGAAGAGACAACTTTGGGAATTGAAGTGGACAGGGCGATACCTCCAGAAGAAATTAAATGTGAGGTGGACTTGTAAAGGATGGAGTAGATTTAAGTAGGTATGATGCCTTATGGCACAGTAAATGGCATTATCAAACTACACCCTTTACTTAAAACAACCTTTAAACAAACAATTCCACTGGGCCAAAAAGTGAATGCAATGACCAATTAGCATGAGTATTTGATATACTGAAAATTTAGATTACTTAGTGTGAATTAAGTGAATACATCAGTATTATAAATTACCAGCTTATTTCATGTAAATTAGTAATAGTATGACTCATTGAAATTGAAAGCTGTTAGGTGAGATGAAAAAACTCATTGGCTGACTTGAAAGCCAAGGACCTACATCCTACCATCCAAGTACGATTCTCCATTAGACCTGAGTCAGCAGTGAGCTGGTTTCCATACCTCTTTTTTCTCTAAAAACAAGAAATGATATGAAAAGTAGTAAGATAGTCAATTCTGTGTATGATGTTCCTAAGATAATACTAAATTAGTTTGTGTAATTGCTCCTTTTTGCCCTTCTATTAAATATTTTACTACTAAATGTGGGGTTTGGATTTTATTGAGGGAAGAGAGGTGAAGGATTTAGTTGGAGAAAGTTTTGATAAATTTTTCTTTCCTCTCTGCCCACCGAAAGGAGCTAGAACTACCCCACACATGGGCTCAGCATCACCTTTGACAGTCTACGAAGATACACCCATAGCAGTTAACCTGTCAAGACTTTGTTGCCTGGTCTTCTTCAATTTTTAGTCAATAGAACAAAAATATCTATCCAAAGCTTTATGTTCGTATATCTTATCCAGTCTTCAAAAATGGCACTCTTCTCTTGTGAGAACAACACGCAGAGTAGAAAAGGATAATGCAGAATAAAGGGGCCAGCGAGACTTCTTCTCCAATTAGAATAAGAAACGGAGCATACTAAGTAGGAAAACATCTGAGCAGGGATGCTGGTTCTTCTGGGGCTGTTTGTCAGAGCACAGCAAGGGATGGAGATGTGGTGGAGATCATGAAAGACTGGCTGGGAGCCATGAGTTTAAAGAAAAGACCTTTAAAAATGGAAACAGTGTGCTCCTAAGTTGGTCAAATGTGAGCAGAGTATCTGACTGAGAGAAGTGGAGGACCAGGCTCTAAGTGGAGCTTCACTCCATGTATCCGGTACATGTATCTGGTGTGCTGAGAATTGCCCTTCACCACTAGGAGAGAGAAGGCCCCACGTCACTGAGAACTGGGTGTACTTTTCTGGACAGCCCAAGCATGCACCAAGCCATGACTGGACAACACGGGCACAGTGGAAAGTGGAAATACACAGGTGCCGATTCCGTCAGCATGTGCGATGAGCCACCTCCACCTCCTCCTGCTGAATGAGGCAGTATATAAACAAACAAAACTAAAACACACAACAAAAATCGTAGCTCCCTTAAGTTGGGCTAAGCTTTTTGCCAAATACCTTTCCATTACTTGTTATAGATGGTGGCCCCTGAGGCACCACTTCAATGAAGACCAGATCTCAAGTCCCTTGAGCCTCATCCACCCTGATCAAGATCTTGACCTTAAGCAGTCCCTTCCTGGAAGATCAAGCTGATTGCTATGCCCCAGCCTGACCTGCCTCTGCAGCCAGCATTGCCCCCTTGGGACTTAACTGGGAAAAATCAACTCATGACATTTCTCCCTGGCCTGGGTCTGAGGGCTTCCAAGGGGTTGGTAATTATTAGATACTAGGTGTACTATTTGTTATGTCAGCTGTTTGTATTTTGCTTTTTCGGTTTCCTTTTCAGTAGCCAGTACCAAAAGGACTAATTTGATTTTTGTTTTTAAGGTAGCTGGCTTTGAGGGTGAATAGCGTGATGATTTACTTGTTCTGAACAGTAGCAGATGAGGGTGAAAGGTCCACTGTTTCTCTAGATTTGATCAATGGCAGGACTTTGATAGCAAATTAAATGTCAGATAAAACTGTCAAATGATTCTGAGAGTCGATACTTACTGGGAAAAGTTGTTTGAGCCTTTAATGATCATATTTGCTCCCAAGGGAAATAATTCTAGCAATATGTTCAGACATTAGGATACTAGTATATAAAAACAATGCGAGGATGATTGCCAATAAGGTCAGTTACTATGTTGTTATTGGTCAGTAGCATATTCATCATCTTTACTGTCTTGTTTCTTAAAGAAGGGACCACAGAACTATCAGTATCACCTGAGAGATTGCAGAAATGCAGTCTCAGGCCTTACTCTTGCTTCCTGAATCAGACCTTTTGAGGGGAGCCATGCAAATTTACACTTTTATTGAGCTCCTCGGGTGATTGAGAACTGCCAGCCTCGTCTTTTTCCACCAGGCAGATGTCTCCCAGAAAGAAAATAAAGCCATACCCACAGGCTAAGTAATGTATCAGAGCAGTGGATATATAGGTCAAAGTGAGAGTGTTTTGGGTTGAATTTTAAATGCAAGTATGAATTATTATTGGATTATTTAATGTCTTTGGAATATTGTGCCTTGAATCTTCTCTGTCAGAGGTGATTTAAGTTTGTGAATCAGGACTGCAGTGCTAGGTCACCTCAGGGGCTGGAGGTGAAGGTGAGCAGAGAAGGCATGGCACCATCACTTCTAACATGTTTTTTCTCCATCACCTTCCCAGGCTTTTTCCTGCTTTGCCCACCATTTAAATAGTGGTGTTTCCCAAGATTATTCTCAGCAAAAGGCTCGTTCTGCATTCTCCTAGAGCATCACCTAAAAATACACCAATAGCTTTTAGAGCTGTGCTTTCTGGCCCAAATCTGCCTGCTTATTGGACAAAGTCACCTGGATCTCCCACAGGGACCTCAAACTCAACATGCTCCAAACCAGACTTGTTCTTATCTGTCTGCCTCTCTCCCTTTTTAAATGGCTTATTAGCTAAGAGCTCGGACTTTCAGCACTGACCACCGAGTTTCCATCCTAGCTCCACTACATCCTCCCTTGGGCTGATGCTTAACTGCCCTGTGCCTCGTTTTCCTCATCTGTAAAATGGGACTATTAGCCCTCCTCATAGGATTAATGTGCAGATTAAATGCGATAACTGCACATCAAGAATGTAGACCAGTGCCTGAGCCAGGGCAGATATTCAGTATATCTTAGCCATTTTTATTATTCATTTCTTTATCAAATATTGATTGAGCTCCTGCTGTGTATCAGACATTACTTCTGACTTACATTTCCCAAATTAGACACTGTCAAAACTGCAAGTCTCCTTATTAAACTATTTCTCTTTCAAGATAGAGACAGCATCACATTCATGTTTTCTCTTTTTAAATTAAAAAAAAATTAATTTGAAATGTGGATTTGGGAATTATTTTGTTTTGAGAGGCATCTGTCTTGTGCCAGGTACTCTGCCAAATAGATGTTAGGTTAAACCATAAGATTGCCAGTATCAGCTTCTTTCAACCTCAGAGGAGAAAGCCAAACCTCAGAGGCAGGTAGTGGCCTGAAATAATTATTTCAAATTATTTTAATTACTTTTTAAATTGCAATAGACATTTAATATTAATTTCAGGTGTACAGCACAGTGATTAGACATTTATATAACTTAAAAGGGGATCCCCCAATAAGTCTTGCACTCACCTGACACCATACATAGTTATCACAATATTGTTGACTATATTCCCTAAACTGTACTTCAAGATTGTAACTGCCAATTTGCACTTCCTAATCTCTTCAGGATCTTCTATACCCAGCCCTTCAAACCCCTACCCATCTGGCAATCATCAGTTTGTTCTCTGTATCTCACTTTCATGTTTTAATCTAAATGCTAGTTTATGAAGATAGCACTGATTTGCCTGAATTAAACTCCAGAAAACTGTCCTTTATAAGAAATTCACATTGTCTAAACAAACAGGAAATACAGCATCTCTTAGGCAAAGGAAGACCAGTAAGATTTAAAAACGTTCTCCGCAAACTGTTCTGATCTCAAGAAAGTTAGGTCTGGTTGTTGAGTCATAAGAAGTGCTATTTTTGAAAGGAGATAACATTGGCAGTCTCATGGTTTAACCTGATATTTATTCAGCAGGGTACCTGGCACAAGATAGCTGTCTCTCGAAACAAACAAAAAAAAATCTCAAGTCTATATTTCAAATGCTGGGAGTAGTCTGTAGCACACTAAGGAAAATATATCTCTGGTAAATTTTATTTTTAATAAGTAAGAATTTGGACCTCATAAGCTCCTAAAACAATCTGAGAAGCATTGTGGGGCAGTGGCAAGCAAGATCAGAAGGCAGATGGATTAGATTTAAAACCTAGTTCAATAGCTTGTTTTATCTCTGTGATGCTGGGTAGGGCAACTCTTATTAAATAACCTGCCCCATCAGTTTTAATTTTCCAACCGTAAAAAGGGAATAATTATAAAAATTGATCTTTGTGATGCGCTAATGAGGTAACATGCAAATAAAAACATTTTATAAACCACTAAGTGCATCGCCTATGACAGGTAATATTGTTATTTTAGCACCCACCCCCAAATAGAACTGTCTACAATATGCATAGGAATTGCCTTTGGCAGCCAAACAAATAAAACAGTCGGTTCAGGTGACAGGCTGCTGCTTGCCTCTGAGGTTCTGCTTTCTCTTCTGTAAAGGGAGAGGAGAGAAAGGGGGATGGAATTGTTACCAGGGTGCCTTCGGATCCTCCTGTTCCAAGACATGAGAAGATGATGACTCCTTATCCCACAAGAGCGACAAGTTCTCATAAGGCTCTCGGGTAACACATTTCCTCCTTGACTGCCAGCCTTCTCGAATAAAGGCAGAAGAAGAGACTCCTTTATTGTGCATGAGGAGCATAAGTGTTTTTCTCTGTCTGCAGCAAGTTTTGTTTAGATAACAGGACACCTGTGCCTCCCACCTTGCCTTAGCCCCGAGGACCCAGTTCGTAGACTTGGAACACCACTATCGATGTTTAAATGAGTGAACACAGAGGACAAATAGATGATCTGTTTTTAAGGAAACCTGGAGTTAGGGGAGTTGGCTCCCCAACGGGTTAATACATCACCCTTCGCTAAATGTGCCTTTCTTCTTCTTATGTTTTTTTAGCACGTTGAAGAAACAACCTTTGAGTTATCACCCTCGGCTCATGCTGACATTGGGCACCTTTGTCTCTCCTTAGGGTTTCTCCAGGGAGCCAGACTTTCATCAGCACGATCTATGATATTTGTTTCTACTTCTTTCAGCTAGGGCGTAAAATAGAGAAAAAGAAAAAGGAAACACACTTCTTCTGCTCTCTAACACTTCTAACTTATGATGTCCTAGGTTCTCATTCCTCTGCCTTGAAGACTTTGAAAAAAGAGGGAAAAGTGGAGAGAACCGAAGAGAATGGGATTAGGTAGGAAAAAAACCTTGAAAAGAGGATTTACAAAGAGGGTGCAATGAGAACCCTGCGAAAGGAATTGAATCTCTTGTCATCTGGCACCCCTTTCCCCCACAAGTCCTGCTCCTAAGGTGAGCAGTTGGAACGAGAGAGGATGTGAAATGTTAAATGAGGCTCCTTCTACCACCAGAAGCAAAATGGGCCTGCCTGTCACCCGGAGCCTCAGTGTGTCTCTGCGCGCAGCAAACACGTTTGGGACAAGGAGAGAACCTCAGAAGTCTGGGAGGTGGGGATGAGGGTAGGTGATTTTTTTTTTTTTTCCGATCATCTACAAGTCAGGGAAACATGAAATAGAAGGTGACAGAGAACCCAAGAGGTTAGGATGGAAGGACTAGCAGACGCATGAAAACCAAACCAAATCAATGACTACGAAAAAGAAAAATACTTAAGTCCAGGAAATATACAGAAAAATAGGTATTGACCCAAATTCTGTAATAATTATCTATGACACAATAGATATCTAAGATTAAAAAAAAGTTGTCTAAATCTCAAGCAATGATCAAGCTATTAAATTAAAAGAATTTATTTACAACGTCTCCTGCGCTTGCTGATAATGAAATCTTAAGAAAATAAACAAAACACTGAAAATTTGGAGAATGATGTGACATGCCGGAACATGTATCAGAGATGAAACAAATGCAGAAACAAAAAAATTTATTTCCAACAGAAAAGAAACACCATTTCCAGGAATATCAGGGGGGATGCGGGAGAGAACTGGGCTCTGATTGTTCGGCCGAAACAAAGAGGGAATTGGCCTTGGGCTGCTTGTGGGAGGCCAGTGTGCCTGCCCGTTGGAGTGGGGAGTGATTCAGCAGGCATTGGCTGACCAGTGGCTGACCCAGGCTGCATGTTTACCTCTTACAAAGGGGAATCTTGGCATCATAACTTGAAAACCTTTATTTTGGACGAGGGCGGATCAGGAAAAGATGGAGAAAAGAATAGCGTTGTGGCCTTGGCCATGAGTGGCCGTGTGGAGCATGACACGGGTCCTAGTTCTGCTTTCCCATCCTGTCTGTGAGGCCTTGGATAAGTCACTAGACCTCAGATCTTTGGTCCATGAAAAAGAGATACTAGTACTTGTTCCCACAACTCTACAGGAATATTAGGAAGATTAAACAAGGTACCACCTGAAGAACAAAATGCTTTGAAAACTGAAAAGCACACTAAGCTCGTAAGGGTTTCCCGCCTGTTTTCTTATGATGGGCCCTCTGGTGTGAAAAGAATTAGGTGCTATCACTAACCTCTTTCATGTATTTGCCTGGTATTTAGGGATTATTTTGATCCAGGTAGGATAGCGCAGAACACACGGAAGGTGCTCCAACATGTGTGTGACCTGAAAACCAGCATGCTTCTGCCATCTTTCTACCTATGTTCCCTGTTGCCTCTGGGACACACAGCCTAGAAAAGGGTCCTTTTCCCAGCCTCAGGCTGAGGGCTGCAAGAGTTAGATAGATGTGATGGATGAGCAGGTTGATTTTGATATGCGAGGGCCCCTGGGAAATCAAACTCCCTCTAACATTAGGAATTTTATTTTTCCGGAGTGGGAATCCGTACACTCTCCCGGTAACTGCTGGCTTTCCCTGTTCTCTGCTGACACTGTCAGTCATGTAATCAAGAGATACCAAGTCTCCCAGCATCTGTGTATTCTCAAAAGTGTCTCAGTGGCAGGTGCAAGGGACTGGGTTATCTTGCCTTGCCTCATGGTCATATTCTCCCTTAAGTTTGAGGTGATTATTTCTTCCAGGGAACAAGGGGAGGCTTCTGTCAGCCCAGGCTCCTCAGCCCTCCTCCTGGATCCCTCCTCTGAGCCATTACTCTAGGTGTCCTAGGAAAGACATCTGCTGATTGTGGCCTTGCAGAAGCACTGTTACCACGTCCACCCCGTATGTCTCTGTCTCTCTGTCTCTCTGTCCCCCCGCCCCACACTGCCTTTCTCTCTCTTTTTCTAGCTTAGAGATGATGAGGTGGGAAGGAAACAGGGAGAACCATCAAGGCTCTTGGGGACCAGCCTTGGTGCTGCTTGTGAAGCTTCCTGACTTGCTCCTACCCTCCACTCCCTCTGAGGAGGAAGCCCAGGAGACATCTTCCCACCAGGCTGAGGCTGGGCCTGGGGCCTGCTCTGGGCCAGTGTTGGTTGTGAGAGGTAGAAAGGACAGCTGTGAGGGCTCTGGAAGAAGGAAGATCTGCTAGAAAATTGCTGATACAAGCATCTCCCTTCCTTCCTCGCCAGCAGCTTTTCTCTTCAATCTTCTCTCATCTTTTAGCACATTTACTTTACATTATTATGTGGATTCCTGCAGAAAGGGGGCCTGGATGTTCTTCCAAAGGAACAGCTGCTATGAAAAGCTGCTTGGGAGAGTTGTTGGTAATTAATTGTTAGTTCCTGCATTGAGTACCTTTTATTTCTTGCTTTCATCCATTTAGCTAAATTGTAGCCTGGGGAGTGTTTTTTACATATGGGGTTCAAGGCCAGAATTTTCCTCTTTGCAAATCCACTTTGGGGAAAAGGTAGAGTTGAGGAACTCTCACTGCTCTCATTTTCTCTTTCCTCCCTCCCTCCCTCCTATCCTTCCACCAAAAACAGACTTTAATACTTCGGGCCTTTTCTTGATCTACCGACCCTTACTTTTAGCTAAATAATCCCAGTCCTTTATCCCACACATTTCCCTTCCCTTTCTAACTCTAGAATCTTCTTTAGCCCTCTCTAAGATTTATGCTTCTTCACATTGGAAGATTTTTTTAGTGCTGAATCACAATGTCAAATGCCTTTGCCAAAAAAAAAAACCCGACCAAACAAAAAAAACAAACCCACTCTGGTTTTTACCTGGACAAGGAGCCAGAGTTTATGGGTTGAAGGTGGGGCATTGGTGGCCATGGTGGAGCAAGCGGCAGAGATGGGTGGGCACGAGGGCACTGCCTCAGTCCTGGTTACTGGTCCATTGTGTCTGTGACTCACTGTTGTCTCCCTTCCATCCTGAATAGATAGATACTGAAAGCTTTCTTTATTCTCCAATTTCTATTTCTGGGTTATGCTTGCAAAGTGTTCCTTTTTTTCAAGAAAAAGGAGTTACAGAAATGAAGTCCTGGATTGTGATCACTAATGGAAATAGAAATTCAATATTTATCTCCAAGACATACAGAGTTATCATCCACTTAAAGATAATTTAAAAGGTTTAGCATTACTAGTTATTATTTTCCTCGAGGGTTTTCCTTCATCTCAGCACTGCTGGGACGTTAGGTCTAGCATACTGTCCTTTGCGCTAGGCTGTTTCATTCTGCGGCTGCCTAACTGGGCTGAGACTGCTTTGGGTGTTGCTCTGGCCCCAGCAGAGTTGTTACAGCCTCGTTGGCCACTGTTTTGGGAGCCACTGTTTTGGGACCCGTGCGTGGGTCAGCTGTGTGCAAGAGAGAAGGTTCTGAATTTTATGGGGGTTTGGTTGTGGCTGTGCCTCAGCAGTGGGTGTCTTTGAATTCAGCCGTGGTAAGCCTCTTCATAAACCAGCAGAGAGAAAGAGAGAGAGTGTTTAGATGAATATTAAATTGTGGCGAGAAGACCCCATAAGCATCCTATAAATTATTTAAAAGGTTTCAGAGTCACCTGGAAATAGTAAAACATAAACCACTAGAATAGCCCAACTTTAAAAGACACATAGGTTCAACGAATCGGCCAGATTTTCAAAAAGGAAGAAAGTCCCAGCAATAGCTGAAAAATACAGGCTTATTTGAGCTTCAAGCATGGCCTTTGGGAGTGCACAGACAAAAGTCTCATTGTCTGCCAGGACCCTGCTCCTTCAGGGGGTCCCCAGACCATCCTCTGTTGTTTCTAAGGTGGAGCAGACCCTTTTTTTTTGTTGTGTTGTGTGACAGTCCCCTCCATGCCCTCTCCCTGACCTCCCAGGATGGCAGGATGGAGCCTTCGCAATTACAGAGTTTGTGGGGAGCCCTCGAAGACTTTGTCTTATCAAAGCCATAGTGACAACCATTCCATCTCAAGCCCCCGCTTTTGCATCCCTCAGACCAATGCCGAGGAGAGTTAACTATTCATCGGGCTGGCTAGTGGTTCCCTTGTGGGCTGTTTCTGGAGAATGCAGACTATAATGGTAGAGACAGAGAGGCTGCAACCGTGAAGTCTTTCTTTCCTGGGAACTTCTTTTCTGAAGCAATTGAATGAGACCTTTGCAAGCGAGGGTGGTGGCCTCCCCTTCAGAATGCCTGGCCCACTTCCCAGTGTGAAACATTCCCCAAATATTCAACTTTGTGAGCGTCCCAGCCACCAGAGCTCAGAGCCGCCCGCTGCCAGAAGAGCCGGCATCCCGCGGGGACCCTGGGGATAGGGGCCTGGCGCTCTGGCCCCACAGGCAGGCCCTGGGTTTGCCAGATGCCAGGAAGGCCCGGCCCCTGGTTACGTCGTCAGGGGAAGAATCTGGCCAACAGTCTGGCTGTGACGAGAGCTTGAAGCTTCTCTCTCTCTCTCTTTAAATCCCCTCCTTCATTCAAATCCAATCCTATAAAAAGGCTTTTGTTAAAGGAGCAGCCATGGCATCTTGGTGCACGTCTTTGTCGTTGCTGTCAGTATTTCCAGAGATGGACAAAAAGAACATCCTTGGTTGAATTCCTGAGTAAACAGTCTGAACACAGACTTGGAAGGAGTAGAGGTAAACACTGTCACATGGCATTTGTTTTGTTTGCAAGTGATGGAGCCACAGAGGAAGGGGACTTCTTGTGGATGGTAAGAAGTGCCCTGCCAAGGAGTATCCAGGGAGGGGCACGTTGGGTGGGCCAAAGCGCAGGCTGGTCCAGCCGTTGTTGCTTAGATGTGCATCTGGAAGGATGCAGTTAGCAAGGTTGCCACGTTATGTAGATCACGTAACGAAAGAAAGGGGCTCTGATTCCTCCACCATCTCTAGGGGAGGGAGCCAAGCCTGCTTTTGCCGGTTCCTCCAGCATATAGTCATGACTACAGTCACACATGGCAACGTGCTGCCTGAAAGCAGTCATGTTGAGAGTGTGATCAAGGAAATGACTGTTCGCTCTTTTTGGTCTTAAGCTTTTGCTTAATTTTGTCTCAACTTAGTGCCTTTGAGGTCTTTGTTTCAAGGAGGCCACTGATAGAAGTTACTTAGAAAGGGGATGGTTTTCTGTGTTTTGCTGATTGTCATTTCATCATTTGCTTATTCAATTTAATGTTCTTTTGCTTGAGATTTAAATGCATATGGTTATCAAAAGCTAAAACAACCAAGCTAAAAAGCAATGTCCCACAAATTACAGATTCTGGCATTTATAATAAACGAATATTCTTTCCTATGGCTGAGTTGAATTATTTTTCTTGAGGCACAGTCCTTTGCCTGCTCAAACTATGAGACATTGTTCTATTTTGGAGTTTCTTCATTTTCAGGCATTGGAAACAAAGAATCATACACTTTCTCTTAATTTTATGTGGGTGTTCTGCCACCTTTTTTTTTTCTTTTTGCCAATATTCTTCTAATGCTTTCTGACTTCTTTAAGCACATCTCTGATTTTAATCCTCTGGATTTTCCCCTAGCTTTCCCTCGGCATTCAATGTCTGTGCCTTGTCTGTTTTTCCAAATTCTAGTCCTAGTTACCAGCTCCATAGAACGATAAAATGAAGGACTCTAGAGTCAGGAGACCTGGGTTCAAGTCCTGGCTTAACCACTTACTAGTTGTGTGACCTTGGGCTAGTTAATTCCCTTCTATAGACCTCATTGTCCTCCTAGTAACAGGAGACAGTCATAGTACCTATATTATAGAGCTCTTCTGGAGATCAAGTGAATTAGCACATGTGAGGTGCTTAGAACTGTGCCTGACACCATTATTTTTCAGTTTGGGCTACTTCCATGTCTAACATGGGGTTTACTGGTAAATATTAGCTTAGGAAAGATAAGATAATGGAGGAGAACAGGCTTGATGATACACTGGTGATATTTCAACATGTTGCTGTTTCCATAGTGCTTCTGGTCCTTGATGATATAAAGGAAAAAAGCCCTAACTAAGCTGTGTACCCTGGACTGCTTTTTTTAAAACCTCTTTATTGAGATTACAATTCACATACAGTTCAGCCATTTAAAGTGTACTGTTCAGTGGGTTTGGGTATATTACACTATTAATTTTTTAAAGTTCTGGTAAAATATACAGAAAACATAGAATTTGCCATTTTAATCATTTTAAATGTACAATTCAGTGGCATTAATTACATTCACAATATTGAACAACCATCACCTCTATTTCCAAAAATTTTTCATCATCCCAAACAAACTGTACCCATTAAGTAATTACTTTCCATTCCCTCTCTTCCAGCCTCTGATAACTTCTAATCTGCTCTCTGATTCAATGAATATATTTATTTTAGATATGTAAGTGTAATTATGTTTTGTGCCTTGCTTATTTCACTTAGGATAAATTTTAAGTGTTCCTGTATGTTGTATGTATCCCAGCTTCATTCCTTTTTATGACTGTGTAATATTCTATTGCATGAATATGCCATATTTTGTTTTGTGCATAGGTAAACATTTGGGGTTTCTCCACCTTTTGGCTATTGTGAGTAATGCTCCAGTGAACATTGGCACATAAGTATCTGTTCAAGTCCCCGCTTTTGCCCACCTAGGAGTGGAATTGCTAGGCCATATAGTAATTCTATTTTAACTTTCTGAGGAACTACCCAACCATTTTCCTAGAAAATTGTTTTTTGGTCATTTTCTCATTTTGTATTTCTCTCCATGGGTATCTGCCTTCCTCAGATTCTATTCCATTTCATCTTGTTTCATTATATTTCTAAGCAGCAGACTTATTCTTCTGGTTTACCCTCCCAACAACGTGTCTCCCTCCCACACGTGTCCTCTGTCCCTCATAGACTGACAAGGCCCATATCACTCACGCTGGCCACACGTTGCCTGACTGCTTTCATCTCATTGTTCAAGGAGAGGAGGCCTCAGTCCACTTTAGCTGGCGATGGTTCCAGCCACATTATATTCCTAAAACCTCTATGGCATAGGAAGTCGGGGATGTGGAGCTAAAGGCCCTGCAGAATTTCAGCTCTCCTTAGACAGGCTTCTTCCTTCCCACAACACCTTGCTTTGTTGTTCCCCATCAACTATGCTTGTCTTTAGGGGAGAATTTGGCCGCCCTGTCCAGCGGGAGAGTGGTTCTCCACTTTTCATTTGCTCACAGTTTTTCCACTTCTCCATGAGCAAGTGAATTAATTAATGAATACCCCAACAGACTGTAAGCCTGCCTCAGACAGCCATTCTGCTTGTTGGGCTAATTGTTAGCCAGGGTTTCTGGATGTCATTCATTTCACAATAAGGCCCCTAATTAATCTCAGCACCGTTCTCACCAGAAGAAAGGCCGATAGGGAGAAACATCCCCAATTACCATGAGAAAGGAAATGTCAAGAGCCCCATTGAGTTTTCCTGGCATCCACCCCTTGTCTCAGATGAAAACTGCCTTTAATGCACAGAGGCAGACTGGCGATCAACCATGAAAACTAGGGGGTTATGAGAACGTGAGGAGCCCCAGACCCAGTTCTGGGAGAAACCCGCCGGGGTCCGCACACTCTCGTTTAGTAACACCAATTGTGTTTCCCGAGGTGGTGTGGAGAGTCCTGTGCTGTGTGCCTCATCAGAAGCAGGCCGGGCAGTTTTAATCCGGAAAAGCTAAAGGTCACTTCTTTTGTCTGTGTTTTTGTGCCCGCAGGACAAAAGATCCTTCATCACCGAAGTGACGTTTTAGAAACAGTGGTCCTGATCAACCCTTCAGATGAAGCGGTCAGCACTGAGGTAAGCATTCAGCTCTGCAGCATCTCGGGCAGGCCCTCACACAGTGGGCAAGACAAGCTGATTGGAGGCACTGGGGCAGATGTCAGGAGAGGGACGCAGGAAAGAAAAGTTATCGTTTCACGATGCTTCCTTACCCCTAGTCAGTGGCTGGTTCTCTGCGGTCAGGTGCGTGGCCTCTGGTGCCGGACTGCCTGGAACCTGTCACTTATTAACTGGTAGCCTTGGGCAAGTTGTTTACTGTCTCTTTGTCTCAGTTTCCACCTATGTGAAATGGAGATGGTAACAGTGTTTACATTTAATGTTCATATTTAATGTTGTGCTTAGAAATGTCAAGTGCTTAGAACAGAGCATGGCCCATGACAACTGCAACATAAATGTTGGCTGTTCTTATTACTGATGTTATTATTACCATTGTATGATATTGCCAGAGAGTAACCGGGTATTTCAGAGCCCATTGTAAAATAAGAACTTGGCTGGAGCCAAGAATCCTTGGTCATCCGGGCCAGAGGAGTTAATATACTTCCATTTTCTACTTCCTTTCTTACCTTTTGGCACCCTTGAGATTGAGTTGCTTCTTGGTCATTAGTGTAGCCACAGTCCCTGGCGGGGAGGGGGGCCCTTTATCCCAAGTGTCTTTTCGGCCCACATTTTGAGCATCTCTATGACTACAGCCTGTTTTTTAAATTGAGATATTTTACATACCATACTATTCATATACTATAAAATCTATCTTTTTAAATAAAGTGTGCAATTCAGTGGGTTTTAGTATGTTTACGAAGTTGTGCAACTATCACCACTATCTAATTCCAGAACATGTCCATCACCCCCCAGCCCCTCCAAAAACTCTGAACCCATTAGCAGTTATTATCCATTCCTCCCAGCTCCTTGCAACCAATAACCTAGTCAGTGGATTTGCCTCTATGGATTTGCCTCTTCTAAATATTTTGGATACTGGGAATCATACTATATGTGGCCTTTTGTGTCTGGTTTATTTCACTTAGCATGCTGTTTTCAAGGTTCATTCACATTGTAGCATATATCAGTACGTCATACATTGTAACATATATCAGTACATCATTCTGTTTTATGGCCGAATACTGTTCCATTGTACGGAGATACCACATTTCATTTGCTCATTGATGGACATTTAGGTTGCTTCCATTTTTTGGTTATCCTTATGTAGCCTGTTTTGATGCCACTTCTGCCTGCTCTGCTCCAGGTCAGCAGGACCTCTCTGATAATCCATTCAAGCATAAAGTTGAGGCACGTGATGGGCTAGTAATCTCTCTGTGACTAACAAAATCAGGAAGGAAATACAATTTGAAAAACGCTGGAAGATTAATATATGTCTAGGCAGACTGCGTGGAACAGCTGTGAGAAATGGAAAGGGAAAAAAGGAATTTCTTTAAGGAATTGTGACTTGCCTGTGGAGCAGATGGGGCTAGTATGTGTACTTTGGTATGTATATGTTTCCTTGATTAGACTGTGGGGTTTTGAGGGGCAGTGGTTCCTTGTGGCCCATTTACTTTTGTGTTCCTCTCTCAGTGCCGAGCATGATGCCTGGCAGTCAGTTGGTGCTGAGCACAATTGAGCTAGAATGAATACCTTGGTGCTTAGAGCGGGCCTCTGTTGAAGGGCAGGCTGGCATCCTGCCCCTTAAAAAGTACACAGGGTTCTTTATGGAAACCATTTACAATTCTATTTAAAAGATTCCCAATCAGGGGCAGCCTCTTGTTTATGTTCAACGTTAGGCACCTGGCTGATCCCATCCGAGGATGCATATGGAGCTATGTGTTTGGCGTGTGGCTTAGAAGGAAAGGGATCCTAGATAGGAAGGCCTGACTTAGTTGGAAATCTCTGTTTCCTGAGGCAGCAGCAGTTGGGGGACCTGGACAGTACTTGGTGACTCAGCCTGTAAAATATTCAAAAGCCTCTTGGACCACATACTGCCAGCAGACACAGCTGTGGAACAAATGATCGCCAGCTGTGCTGATTGGTTTGAAAAAGACAAGGAAACTAGAGAGAGAAAGTCAACCACTGCTGCCGTCTTGGTTGTAGCCAAACTTGGAAAATGGTGTTCCCTGGTGAGCTGATGACCACGGTCATTGGCTCTGTCCAACTCCCCAGGGGAAATTTGAATACCAGGGAATGAATGATTTTTGCTGGTAATAAACCTGAAGCAGTCCAAGGGCCAGCCCTGTCCTGAAGGTGGGATGCTGTGCTACCGCGACTCATGTTCTGGTCCCTGTGCTTTGTTTCAGGTGCGCTTAATGATCACTGACGCTGCCCGGCACAAGCTGCTCCTGCTGACAGGACAGTGCTTCGAAAATACTGGCGAGCTCATTCTCCAGTCCGGCTCTTTCTCCTTCCAGAACTTCATAGAGATTTTTACCGATCAAGAGGTGGGCTGCTCTCTGGGAGTGTCTAAGCTTTACAATTGCTTGGTTACTGTTACAGCCTCAGGCTGCTCTTTGAAAGCACTCCAGGGAGCTAGAAGAAGCAGGGAAGGGAATATCACACCTCCTTTGAAATAAGTGAAACCAGTGTGCTCTAACATAGTATAGTTCTATGGCTCATCACCAAAAGAATTTAGAGCACTCGTATATAATTAATTGGAAGCATTCTTAATGTGCCTGAGATACAGATGGAGGGGGTTTGGGACAGTCAACATGTTACAGATGGCAAAAATGAAGGAAATACTTGAAGTGAGCCCAGAAGAAAATCCAGTTTCCTGTTTTCTGAAAGAGTGCTCCAGAGATCTCTTGGACTTTTAGTAGGATTTAGCTGATCTCTTTCAGTACTTGTACTTAACTTTTCCTGATCTAATTATTTCTGATTTCTCTTACTTTTAATGTCTGGTCCTAACATTTGAATTTGGGCTGTTTGAATAGCCCAGAAGAGGGCTAAGGAAAGGGAGGTGTGTTCAAACCCCAAGAAAAAGAGGATCGGAGGGCCTGGACCAAAGCTGGAATATTCATATTTCTAATGACTATGTCTTTTTGAGGGATGATACATGTGAAGTTTGAAAACCAGATGATGATAGTAGTATTTGGGAAAATCAGATTGAAGATTTTAACTTGGTTATTTCTGCTCGAGAATTTCTCCTGGCTGGGAAACTTCTCTTTCCGAAATAATGTGCCCCTTTCATTTTGTTTATTTGTGTTTAGTAGTTCCAGAAACAGTTCAGAGCTGTCACCACAGTAGGTTGGGGCCTGCCCATAGCTGATAGCAGAATTCCACGGGAAGAGGTGGAGGGATGTGCTGACTGCAGGAGTTACCACATCTATTTAAAACCATCTTCCTGAGATGGCGGACTCTCCGTCTCATGGGCGTTGTGAAGGGCCATCTGTCTTTCTGCATTTAATCTTCCTTAGGATGTGCTTCACAGAGAGGTCTCTGTGTACTTTTCATCACTGGGAGGAGCTTTACTGCCCAACTTCATTTGGCTCACCTGGAGCCTTCTATAAAAAGACTGGTCAGATGACATAATCGTGTTTCACTCTCCACCCACTGTGGGGGATAAAAAACTGAAAGGGAACATTGGGAACCCCAGCTTTCAGAAGGTGCGATGTCATGTGGGTGCTTAAGGCAGATAGTCCTGGCTCCCCACAGCAAGAAGGAGCCCAGGGCTCACTCACAGCTGGTGCCATCTTCACCACTTCAGAGTGAAGGCTTTTGTCCTGTCTTTTGCCAGAGCTTGTGATCTGTTGTCCTCCAAGGCTGGTGGAGTTTAGCCTTCATTTCTCCTCCATCTCCTCTCTGTTGCACCCACACGTAGTAAAGGTCCGGTAAACTTTTGTCCAATCGCATCGAAGTTCTCAAGCTAGAACTACAGTCCTCACTCTGTCTGACACATGCCATCAGCACCTTGCCCTGGGGAAGGGAGACAGTGGCAGGTCCATGGCCCAATAGCATAGGCGAGTGGTTCACTGGCCTGCTTATAGGCTCAGGGTTCAGCCCTGAACTCTTAGCTCATCTGTATGTACACCTGTCCTGCATTCCTATGCAGTTCTGCAGTTAGTTACTAGTGGTTGGTTTCTACCTCACATCATTGGTTAGTCTTTTTTTTTTTTTTTGGCAGTAAAACCAAACAGAAGGACATAAGTAAAGAAAAGGGTTTGTCATTGCCAGAATTTTAAATAAGGTGGTATTGTAATTCATCTGTCTGGACCCCACATAGTATTCCCCTCTCTCCTTAAATAAGGCGTAGTGTTACAAAATTGCTGCTTAAATCATTTTTACTAGCCTACGGAAGTAGAATTTTAGCGCAATGGACTATACACATATCAGAATTTACCACTGATTAGAAGAAAAAGAACTGGCCTTAACTGAAAGATGTGAGTTTGTAGAAGGGCAGATTCCCCAGGGTTTGTAATCACTGGGTGTGTTCTGAAGAGCACACACCTTCATTATACTGAGGCATGCGTTGTTTAGGCCAGAGACGCTGTCATATTCTCCTCTGCCTGCCTGATAACCCCCGTCCCAACCTTTTGGGGAAGGTGATGTTTGACACGGGTGGAGAAGGACCTCCGGAGTTCCTCCTAACAGACTCGATCCATGGTATCGGGGTGGTGGGGGAAGGCAAGAGGAGGGGAGGACACTGGGTAGGATTCACTCTTTTCCTCTTGCCCCAACCAGGGCAGCTCAGCCTTTATCTCTTTGACATTGTGGACTTTGAAGAAAGGCTGCCGCAGACAAAGTGGATTTGAAATCTCTGGACTAGACCAATGGTTACCAGCCTTTTGGAGCTAAGGCTGCCTATTGTTGTATTGGAAAAAGGGTTTGAGCACAGAATGACTCAGTAACAAAGGGACCTTAAAAGGCCATTTGGTGTCCAGTTTTGTTCCTTTATCCAGCCCTTGATACATACTAGTCATTCCAGAGAAATCAGACGCACAGTTAGGGAAAAACAAAAATGATACATTTTTTTGACAAGAATAGCTAAAAATAAATGGACTGAAAAATAAAATTGTCCGTGCATTTTGAGCTTCAGATTTTTGGAGTCTCAGTCATTGGAGGTTAACTACAAAACTAGAACTTAAAGATAAAACAGTCATCTGGCTAATCCCTCCCTCCGTGAAATACGAGGATGGTGAAATCACCATCTCCTTGGGGACATTTTTCAGTCTCTCTGTTAGAAAGTTTTTTCTTACTTGTCTTCAAGGAGGGGATGTGATCCCTGTTCTACCCAACAGCATCTTAGACATGCCAATTGTTTTTCTTCTAGATGAATCATTTTCAGTTCCGCCCACTGTTCTTCATAAAACAAGATATTAAAGTTTCCTTACATTCCCTGGTCTCTATCCTTTAAACTTGTTCCATTGGAAAGGTGCCGCGGTCCAGCCATGACAGGATCCAGGGGGCCCCGAAGGTGGGCAAGGCGTCGGCGCGGGAGACAGTTGACTACACAGCTCAGAGGCGGTGTGACACTGTTCCGTTTTATTGTGATTTGAGTACAACTTTTATACTTTTTTTTTTGGCATTTGATTACACTTTGTTGTTAAGGTAGCAGGGAGTTAAATTTCTGTGGTTAGGCGGAGCAGAAAATCTTATAGAGTATATTATTATTAATGTTCATGATTAACTAGTACATTTTTCTCTTAATCATTAGAACAGAACTACCTGATGGAACAATCTAAACTTTTAATTCTTATATCTATTACGTAAGATACAGTTTGATTTAAGTAAAGGTGATAGATAGATGTATTCATAACAGCAAGCATTGGCTTGTGGGCAGACATTGTTCTTCTTTCTGCCTGAAGAAATCTTTTAAATGCTATTTGATTTATGCTATATCTAAAGTTCAACTGAACCTTTCTCATAGCTGTTCAAAAGTTTCCTTGGTGCAGTAATGAGGAAAATATTTATAAAAATCAGTTTTACAAAGCTGCTTTCATAAGCTAAGTTTCTGTTCCTTTATTTTTAAGCACCAAGGAGATCCTGACCTAGCCAGCCTTTCTATGAAACACTACTATAAGGAACATGAATTCTATCTTTATTCACTATATGTATACTATCTTTATTATAAGCTTCTGTATAAGGCAAAGGAAGATCAGGTAATCTTTTCATACTATTAGCCCCCCTAGGTGGATACCAGAGTTTTCTATTTATCCACTAGGCCACAAAAGGAGGCCCTTCTATAGTAGGCACAGGCTTATGAGTAAATTTCTTATCCTTTACTAATTTTTCTACTAACTGCGTGGGAACAGGAGTATAAACTGGTTCTAGTAATTCAGCTTGTAATAATTTATTCATAATATCTTTAAGAGGCGCGTCAAAAGGAATTTCCCTTAATAATTATTCAAATAAAGGGTTTACGCATTCTGGACACGTCAAGGTGACCAGAGCTGATTCCATACGCGGGGAATTTACTATGTTTTCCTCAGAGCCAATTTTGAGGAAATCCATTTGTATAGTGTTTACACTTACTAGAATTTGTGCTACCCAAATTCCCCCTATTAATAGGATCATTTCTAAGAAACAAATTATCCCTAAACATGCCACGTCCTCGTTCTTGACGATGCATTCCTTGAAGCCTCTGTCCCCATCTCCGGACCTTGTCACGCAGTAGGGTAGAAAGAGGACGCGGCAGAAAGGGGTTGGTTATGGGGGAAATTCAAAATTCAAGAGTTTAGTCTTGGTCATGGTTTAGTGCCTTGGTGTTTTTAGTTGCCAAGTTAGATATATGAGTCCAGAGCTCAGAGAACTAAGAGCTGGGCTGGAGATATTAATTTGGAATTTGGAAGCCATCAGCATGTGAGAAAATAGATGAAGTGATCCAGAGAGAGCAATGTATTAAAAGAGAAAGGGGTACAGGTCTAGCATTTAGAGGTTAAGGTCAAGGAGAAGGAGCCAGCAAGGAGATTTGTTTCAGTTTGTTTGCTTGTTTGTTTATCGTTTAGTTTCTTTAAAATGTCATGACTCACACTGGACACCATACTGTAAGACCACTGACCAGGTTAGAACTATGAGCGTTGATGACGTCTATAGCTTTCAGTGCACTCTTCTATTACATAAGTCTAAAAGTAACTTTTGGCTATTACCATCCACAATTAAATGTCAGTGGGCAAGGGATACAGGCTTTGAGGAGCTGTGTAGTTTACGTAATTCAGGGGCTCCCTTTAGGAAAAAGGAAACAAAATTATTAATATACAGTTAAGTACATGGCTTTGGAAGAGGCTCAGGCCAGTAAGGGGCCTTGAAGTTTAAGCTTCTTTAGCTTCATGATAAATCCATTCGACTGTCAACTAAAATCCCTGAGTCTTTTCCTCGCATATTGTTGTTTGGCCACATCTCCAAATCCTGCACTTTACGCGGCTGGTTTATTGGACCTTAGATTTATCCCTTTAGAACTGACTTAGCCATCATCATCCCAATGTCTAAAGCTTTCGGAAATGTCTTAATCCTGCCATCCCACATTTTGTTATGCCTCCCATTTTTGTGCCATCACAGATTTATAATCATGTCTTCACCATTTTTATCTAAGTCAATACTCGACAAGACATAAATGAGCCCTGGGGCAGCTCATCATAGACCTCTTTCCAGGTTGGCACTAAGCAGCACTACAATTTCACCTCCTTCTGCTGTCACACTGTTCGGAGATCCTGTTAAACATCCTGCTAAAACCCAGAGATATGCTGTCCACTGCATTTCCTCATTAGCCAAGCAAGTAACCTAATTAAAAAGGAAATGTAGTTAGTAGGCCATGGCTTAGAAATTCAAATCATATTTCATTAATATTATCTGCAGTAAAGTCATTTATTTCTTCTATCTTCCTTCCTTTTCCAGTATGCCTGCATTTAATTAGACAAAGAAATTGACAACAAAGACTATCTTTACCCCAAGCAATATTTCTTCAGTCATGTCTCTCATCCATCTTTGTAAGAATAAGGGGAGGGTAGCAACCAGTGTACTTAAAAGGTGAGGTATAAGCAGGTTCACGTCACTTCCCAAGTGGCCACTCCAGGAGGACAGCATGTATTGAATAGACCAAGTTCAGTGCAGTTCATCAAACATCTCTTGAGCCTGATTACAGAGTTAACTGTGATACAGAAATATAGAAAATGTGTTTCCTCCTATTCAGGAACTTTTAATATAATAGGCTATAATAGCTACCATTTAGTATGTTGATGATTTCCAAACTCTTTTTGAAGAAGCCTCAGTTTCTAAATCTAAGACCTAGTCACAAGTTGTCTCACCACTGCTCATATTATTGGATTCTTTGTATTACTTTCATCCAGTCATTGAATAAGCATTGATTGAGGCCCACTGTGGGCTGGACACTCATGAGACCCAATCTTTGCCTTTGAGGCGCTCACTCTCTAGTGTGTGCGTTGGAGTTCGGGTGTGGAGGGGAAGCAGGGAGTTGGTTTCTGCTGTGTAGCTCCAAGGCTATAGTAGTTTTTCCTTCTCTGCCTTCTCCCTGCCTCATTCCATCCATCTCCTTCTTGAAGGGCTCTCCCTAGCCCAGTCTGTGCATTCTTGCCTCATCATACACAGTACGCTGCTGCTTCTATAGAGGGACCAGGTTTGCCTTCTCTGAAAAGAAACCTGTCCAGCAGTGCTGACTTTTTTTTTCTGCTTTCCCTTGTACATCATAGTTTTCCATTCACCAGCCTCTTTGCTGTTTTTTATTACCTTTGACTTCCTCAGAAGTCTCTGCAATCTTGTTTTCTTTTGGAATCATTTCCCACATTTCATAGGAACTCTCTGGGTAGAAGTGAAAAGATGGAAAGTAGGGAGGTACTCCTTAAGTCTTTTTACCATTTCTTTGAACTTGGTGATTACATATGTTACGTAAGAAGAGCTAATGATTGAATGTCCCCTACACACAGCTGGATTAAACCCTTGGCTGCCAAACCAGTTAGGGAGGAATTTCAAAAATTAAAATAGACCAAATTTAAAATTTTTACTATTGAAAAGTCAGCAGTTTGAGTTATCCTAGATTTCTTCTCTAAAATGTATTATCAAACATGAATAGCTTATATACTCTCTGTGTGAAAATTAGGATCGAGAGAATCCTAAGAATCCTAGCTGTGCTATAGTGATGGTGATGAGGCTCTATACTAATTATTGGACAAGAAACCATATCTGGTGTTCATGTGTGCTTTGGTCAGCAAATATTTTGAGCAAAGACTACCCCAGGGATGATTACCATTCATGTTTTCAGTTTTCTTAGCTTCCAAGATAGTTGATTCTTCTCCCGTTTATAGGAGATGTTCAAGTCAAGTCTGAGGAACCAGCAAAATCAAAGACTTGTTATTTTGTCACCCTGCATCTAAAATGTAGGACAAATAGGCTAACAAAACAAAAAATGGCTGTATTACTAAAATGGCAGTCTCATTCCAATTTTTTCAATTACCCTTATGAATGTTGGTATCCAGGAATTTGTAAGAGACAGAAGAAACCACTCTAATATTAGAAGGTAAGAGTTCAGACCTGTTGGCTCAGGGGTGCCTGGACCACATGAAATCTTTGCTTTGCCCTTTCATCATTTACCATCAAGGACGAAGTACTCTTTTCAGTTGAATTCTGGGCTCGTTTATGAGCTTTGCTGCAACTGAAAGGAAGACTGGAGTTTACAGCATGATTCTCCCTCACCATTTACTAAACTAAGACCGTGAAACATATGTAAGACAAAAAAAAATAACATTTTCCTTGAACCACAGTCTCTGTTTTGGTCATGATCGGCTCTTCTGCATTTCCATTCTATGGGAAGTACTAAACAATGTGTCAGAAAATGTTTGAGACAAATTTGATCTTAGCCACTCACACCCAGCTTGCCCTGAAAAGAACAGGAGTTGTGAGAGAGTAGAATGTCTCACTATGAATTTAAATATGAGTAAATGGGGGACACATTTGGCCACTTGCTTGTAATTACCCAGTTGCTTTAATCATCACGGCTTCAATAAAAGTATTTGTATTTGTAGAGAATCTGTTGGACGAACCGCTCATGTTTTAAAGAGCGCGATCTGATTCCAGAACCAATACATTTTTTTGTAGTAATAAGCAATCCATAGCTTTCTGTCTCTGGGTAGGTGGAGGAGTAGGGGGACCATGCCAATTTTTTTTTTTTTGGTACCTACTAAAAAGTAGATATAGTGCAACTGTAAGTGCACTGTATTTAAATTCCTTCACTGTATCAACCAGGCCTTTTTGCCAAGCTCAGTGGAATAAAAGAAAACATTTTCTATCTGTGGTGAAGTGACTCATAGCCCTCTCCTGTGATAGTGTAAATTTTTTAAAGGGCATTTTTGCATGGCAAGTACCCAGGGGTGGTATTCATGCATCCACAACTGCCGTGGCACAGGCACTGACCATCCAGATGGCTTCTGGTCGGCGTTCTGGAGTTCCCCTGCTGGATGAGAACAAATGACGGAGATGTCTCAGGGAGACACAGTTGAGACATAAGGGAGTAGTGGGAAGGGGGAGGAAGGGTCAGGACAGAGGCTGTTCACCTACCATTGTGGAAATATTTCAGCATTTAAACAACCAGCTTCTCTGAAATGAGCCCTGTATGTATCCAATGATTCTGTAATACCTACCAATAGATGGAGATGATGGATCAGTGATGACTTTCACTGAAACCTTTTCTTCTTTGTTTATTATTATTTTTTTAAATCCCAGATTGGTGAATTACTGAGTACCACCCATCCTGCCAACAAAGCTAGTTTAACCCTTTTCTGTCCAGAAGAAGGAGACTGGAAGAACTCCAACCTCGACAGACACAATCTCCAAGACTTCATCAATATTAAACTCAACTCGGCTTCTATATTGCCAGAAATGGAAGGACTTTCCGAGTTTACCGAGTATCTCTCAGAATCAGTGGAAGTCCCGTCTCCCTTTGATATTCTGGAACCTCCCACATCGGGTGGATTTCTAAAGCTCTCCAAACCCTGTTGCTACATCTTTCCAGGAGGGAGAGGTGATTCTGCCTTGTTTGCAGTGAATGGATTCAATATGCTCATCAATGGAGGATCAGAAAGAAAATCCTGCTTCTGGAAGCTCATTCGACACTTGGACCGAGTGGACTCCATCCTGCTCACCCACATTGGGGATGACAATTTGCCTGGGATAAACAGCATGCTACAGCGGAAAATTGCAGAGCTTGAGGAAGAACAGTCCCAAGGCTCCACCACTAATAGTGACTGGATGAAAAACCTCATCTCCCCTGATTTAGGAGTTGTATTTCTCAATGTCCCTGAAAATCTGAAAAACCCAGATCCGAACATCAAGATGAAGAGAAGCATAGAAGAAGCTTGCTTCACTCTCCAGTACCTAAACAAACTGTCCATGAAACCAGAACCTCTATTCAGAAGTGTAGGCAATATCATTGATCCTGTCATTCTTTTCCAAAAAATGGGAGTCGGTAAACTTGAGATGTACGTGCTTAACCCACTCAAGAGCAGCAAGGAAATGCAGTATTTTATGCAGCAGTGGACTGGCACCAACAAAGACAAGGCTGAACTAATCCTGCCTAATGGTCAAGAAATAGATATCCCAGTCTCCTACCTAACTTCAGTTTCATCTTTGATCGTGTGGCATCCAGCAAACCCTGCAGAGAAAATCATCCGAGTCCTATTTCCAGGAAATAGCACCCAATACAATATCCTGGAAGGACTAGAAAAGCTCAAACATTTAGACTTCCTGAAACAGCCACTGGCCACCCAAAAGGATCTAACTGGTCAGGTGGCCACTCCTGCTGTGAAACAAGTAAAATTGAAACAGAGGGCTGATAGCCGAGAAAGTCTGAAGCCAGCCACAAAAACCCTTGCCAGCAAATCTGTGCGAAAGGAGTCTAAAGAAGAAACCCCTGAGGTCACAAAAGCGAATCATGTGGAAAAATCACCCAAAGTTGAAAGCAAGGAGAAGGTAACAGTGAAAAAAGACAAGCCTGTAAAAACAGAGACCAAACCTCCAGTGACTGAAAAGGAGATGCCCAGCAAAGAAGAGCAGCCCCCAGTGAAAGCCGAGGTCGCTGAAAAGCAAGCCACAGATGTCAAACCCAAAGTCACTAAGGAGAAGACGGTGAAAAAGGAAACAAAGGCAAAACCTGAAGAAAAGAAAGAGGAGAAGGAAAAGACAAAGAAAGAAGTGACTAAAAAGGAGGACAAGACACCTATCAAGAAAGAAGAAAAACCAAAAAAGGAAGAGACGAAAAAGGAAGTCAAAAAAGAAATCAAGAAAGAAGAGAAAAAGGAATCCAAGAAAGAGGTTAAGAAAGAAACACCACTCAAGGAAGCCAAGAAGGAAGTTAAGAAGGAAGAAAAGAAGGAAATTAAAAAGGAAGAAAAGGAACCCAAAAAAGAAATTAAGAAACTTCCTAAAGATGCAAAGAAATCATCTACTCCTCTATCTGAAGCAAAAAAACCAGCTGCACTGAAACCAAAAGTACCCAAGAAGGAAGAGTCTATCAAGAAAGATTCTGTTGCTGCCGGGAAGCCAAAGGAGAAGGGGAAAATTAAAGTCATCAAGAAGGAAGGCAAGACAGCAGAGGCTGCGGCTGCAGCCATTGGCACTGTGGCCGCTGCAGCGGCCGTGGCAACAGCAGCTGGAATAGCAACCGCTGGCCCCACCAAAGAGCTGGAAGCTGAGAGGTCCCTTATGTCGTCCCCTGAGGATCTAACCAAGGACTTTGAAGAGCTAAAGGCTGAAGAGGTCGATGTAGCAAAAGACATCAAGCCTCAGCTGGAACTGATCGAAGATGCAGAGAAACTGAAGGAGACTGAGCCGGTCGAAGCCTACGTCATCCAGAAAGAGACAGAAGTCATCAAAGGTCCCGCTGAGTCCCCTGACGAGGGGATCACCACCACTGAAGGGGAGGGTGAATGTGAGCAAACGCCCGAGGAGCTGGAGCCGGTCGAGAAGCAGGGGGTGGACGACATTGAAAAATTTGAAGACGAAGGAGCAGGTTTTGAAGAATCCTCAGAGACTGGTGACTATGAAGAGAAGGCAGAGACTGAGGAGGCTGAGGAGCCAGAAGACGATGGTGAAGAAGCCGCGTGTGTGAGCACCTCCAAGCACAGCCCCGTGGAGGAGGACGAAAGCGCGAAGGCTGAGGCAGACGTGCACATCAAGGAGAAGAGGGAGTCTGTGGCCAGTGGTGATGACCGAGCAGAAGAAGACATGGACGAGGCAGTGGATAAAGGAGAAGCTGAACAGTCTGAAGAGGAGGGTGATGAGGAGGACAAAGCTGAGGATGCCAGAGAGGAAGAATATGAGCCCGAAAAAGCTGAAGCTGAAGATTACGTGATGGCCGTGGTGGACAAGGCTGCGGAGGCTGGTGGTGCCGAGGATCAGTATGGATTCCTCACCACCTCAGCCAAGCAGCTGGAAGCCCAGTCTCCTGCCCGGGAACCTGCCTCTTCGATTCACGATGAGACTTTACCTGGAGGCTCGGAGAGCGAGGCCACTGCTTCCGATGAGGAGAATCGAGAAGACCAGCCTGAAGAATTCACCGCCACCTCTGGCTACACTCAATCCACCATTGAGATATCCAGTGAGCCCACCCCGATGGATGAGATGTCCACTCCCCGCGACGTGATGAGCGACGAGACCAACAACGAAGAGACAGAGTCCCCGTCGCAAGAATTTGTAAATATCACCAAATACGAGTCTTCACTGTATTCTCAGGAATACTCCAAACCGGCTGTTACATCGCTCAATGGGTTATCTGAAGGGTCAAAAACAGATGCCACTGATGGTAAGGATTACAATGCTTCGGCCTCCACCATCTCACCACCCTCCTCCATGGAGGAAGACAAATTTAGCAAATCTGTTCTACGTGATGCTTACTGCTTTGAAGGGAAAGACTTGAAAGCCGGCGCCACGTTGGAGATCAAAGACACTGTCTCAGCAGTTTCAGATGAAAAACTTAGTTCATCCAAGAGCCCTTCCCTGAGCCCTTCTCCGCCATCACCCATAGAAAAGACCCCCCTGGGTGAACGTAGTGTGAACTTTTCTCTGACACCCAATGAGATTAAAGTCTCAGCAAAGGCAGAAACAGCCCCAGTGTCTCCTGAGGTGACCCGAGAAGTGGTTGAAGAACATTGTGCTAGTCCTGAGGATAAAACCCTGGAAGTGGTATCTCCGTCACAGTCTGTGACTGGCAGTGCTGGCCACACACCTTACTACCAATCTCCCACCGATGAGAAATCCAGTCACCTCCCCACAGAAGTCATCGAAAAACCACCAGCAGTTCCAGTGAGTTTTGAATTCAGCGATGCCAAAGATGAGAACGAAAGGGCTTCCATAAGCCCCATGGACGAACCTGTGCCTGACTCGGAGTCTCCTATTGAAAAGGTCTTGTCTCCTCTACGGAGCCCTCCCTTAATTGGATCCGAGTCTGCATATGAAAGTTTTCTGAGTGCTGATGACAAGGCTCCTGGTAGACGTGCCGAAAGCCCTTTCGAAGGAAAGAATGGAAAACAAGGCTTTTCAGACCAAATAAGTCCAGTGTCCGACATGACTTCCACTGGTCTCTTCCAAGACAAACTGGAAGGGAAAAGCACAGACTTTATACCAATAAAGGAAGACTTTGGTCAAGAAAAGAAAACGGACGATATTGAAGCCATGAGTTCTCAATCGGGACTGGCTTTGGATGAAAGGAAGTTAGGAGGAGATGTTTCTCCTACACAGATAGATGTCAGTCAGTTTGGATCTTTTAAAGAAGACACTAAGATGTCCATTTCTGAAGGCACTGTCTCAGACAAGTCAGCTACTCCTGTTGATGAGGGTGTAGCAGAAGACACATACTCTCATATGGAGGGGGTGGCCTCAGTCTCCACAGCTTCTGTGGCTACGAGCTCATTTCCAGAGCCAACAACGGATGATGTGTCTCCTTCTCTGCATGCTGAGGTTGGCTCCCCGCATTCCACAGAAGTAGACGACTCCCTTTCCGTGTCTGTCGTGCAAACGCCTACCACTTTCCAGGAAACGGAAATGTCTCCATCTAAAGAGGAATGCCCAAGACCAATGTCAATTTCTCCACCAGACTTCTCCCCTAAAACAGCCAAATCCAGAACGCCAGTTCAAGATCACAGATCTGAACAGTCCTCAATGTCTATCGAATTTGGTCAAGAATCCCCTGAGCACTCTCTTGCTATGGACTTTAGTCGACAGTCTCCAGATCACCCTACGGCGGGTGCAGGTATGCTTCACATTACTGAAAATGGGCCAACTGAGGTGGACTACAGTCCTTCTGACATGCAGGACTCTAGTTTATCACATAAGATACCACCAATGGAGGAGCCATCCTACACTCAAGATAATGATCTTTCTGAGCTCATCTCAGTATCTCAGGTCGAGGCCTCCCCATCCACCTCTTCTGCACATACCCCTTCTCAGATAGCTTCTCCTCTCCAAGAAGATACCCTATCTGATGTTGCTCCTCCCAGAGATATGTCCTTATATGCCTCACTCACTTCTGAAAAAGTGCAAAGTCTGGAAGGAGAAAAGCTATCACCAAAATCTGATATCTCTCCACTCACCCCAAGAGAGTCCTCTCCTTTATATTCACCTAGTTTTTCAGATTCTACCTCTGCAATCAAAGAAAACATAGCAGCTTGCCACACTTCCTCTTCTCCACCAATAGAAGCAGCATCCGCAGAGCCCTATGGCTTTCGTGCCTCGATGTTATTTGATACGATGCAACACCATCTAGCCTTGAATAGAGATTTGACCACATCTGTTGTGGAAAAGGACATTGGAGGGAAGACACCTGGTGACTTCAGCTATGCCTATCAAAAGTCCGAGAAAACGAGGTCCCCAGATGAAGAAGGTTATGACTACGAGTCTTACGAAAAAACCACCCGGACCCCAGATGTGAGTGGCTATTACTATGAGAAGACGGAGAGAACCACTCAATCCCTGTGTGACAGTGGCTACTCACACGAAACCACTGAGAAAACCACCAAGACTCCTGACGATGACAGCTATGCCTATGAAATTACTGAGAAGACCACACGGAGCCCCGAAGAAAGTGGGTACTCATATGAGATAAGTGAGAAGACGATAAGAACCCCTGAAGTGAGTGGCTACGGCTATGAGAAGACTGAGCTGTCCAGAAGGCTGCTGGACGACATCAGCAATGGCTACGATGACTCTGAAGATGGTGGCCACACACTTGGGGATTCCAGCTACTCTTATGAGACCACTGAGAAAATTGCCAGTTTCCCTGAGTCTGAAAGTTACTCCTGTGAGACATCTACAAAGACCACACGCACCCCCGATACGTCCACATACCGTTATGAGGCTGCAGAGAAAATCAGTAGAACCCCCCAGGGGTCTACATATTCCTATGAGACTTCGGACCAGTGCTACGCTGCAGAAAAGAAGTCCCCCTCAGAGGCTCGTCAGGATGTCGATTTATGCCTCGTATCCTCCTGTGAATACAAGCATCCCAAGACAGAGCTGTCACCCTCCTTCATTAATCCCAACCCTCTCGAATGGTTTGCCAGTGAAGAGCCAACTGAAGAATCCGAGAAGCCCCTCACCCAATCACGGGGAGCTCCACCGCCTCCAGGAGGAAAGCCACAGGGGCGACAATGCGACGAAACCCCTCCCACCTCAGTCAGCGAGTCCGCCCCATCTCAGACCGATTCCGATGTCCCCCCAGAGACTGAAGAGTGCCCCTCCATCACAGCTGATGCAAATATCGACTCTGAAGATGAATCAGAAACCATCCCCACAGACAAAACCGTCACATACAAACACATGGACCCACCTCCGGCCCCAATGCAGGACCGCAGCCCTTCTCCACGCCACCCTGACGTGTCCATGATGGACCCAGAGGCCTTGGCCATCGAGCAGAACCTGGGCAAAGCTCTGAAGAAAGACCTGAAAGAGAAGACCAAAACCAAAAAGCCGGGTACAAAGACCAAGTCATCTTCACCTGTCAAAAAGAGTGATGGGAAGTCCAAGCCCTCTGCAGCTTCGCCAAAACCAGGGGGCTTGAAAGAATCCTCAGATAAAGTGTCTAGAGTGGCTTCTCCTAAGAAGAAGGAATCTGTGGAAAAAGCAACGAAACCTACCACCACTCCCGAGGTCAAAGCTGCACGTGGAGAAGAGAAAGACAAGGAGACCAAGAATGCCGCCAACGCCTCCACATCCAAATCGGTAAAGACTGCGACTGCAGGTAGGTGGAAGGTGCCAGCATCCCTATGCAGTGGCCACCACTATTCCACTTTCAACTAGAGCCTCTGAATTTCCATTTGACTGTGTACTGGGAAGGTGAGGTAGCACAACTGGATGTTCTCCCTTCCCTTTACCATTCTCTTGTGCCAAAAGGTATAGATCTCAGCTCCGTGTGGCCCATAGGCTTGGGGATAGCTCAGCATATGGCCCAGAGCAGCTCTCATTCACCATATGTGATTCTTGGGTTTGCTTCATTCTGCAGCACAGCAACCACAGCCTTGTTCTAAATCTTCAGAATGAAGGAGGTGTGTTTCAGGCTCCTTTGGAAGATTGTATTGGCTGTGGCCCCAGAATGAGGCTCAGGTGACACAGGCCAAGAGCTCCCAAATTCCTAGGGAGAACCAGAGTTTCAAGCCAAGCCTAGAATGACCAGCGTAGGCCCACAATTTAGATTCCATTTTTATATTTTAAAAATTTAAGATAAAATTCTAACATTTAAAAATTATAAATATTAAAAAAAAAAATCACCAGGCTAGAGCTACATCCCCATTACGGGCAATACTGTTTTCTTATCAGCCATCAAATACCATAATTTCATAATTTCAGTTGACCAGTGGGGAGCCAGAACAAATCGAGAGAAGAACATTGAAGGCTCTTTTTATCTCCCTCTTACCCCACGGTCTCGCTGAGAGACTGAGAACTCTTTCAGATTGAAATTGCATGAGGTAGGAGCAATACCCCTAACTTCTGATTATTCCTGTTTTGGTCCCGATTCCCAGATTTATCAAGTTCTCAGCAATGACCTGGGTTTTTGATGGAACAGATCTCTGATGACTCGCTTCATTAGGTTGCTTCAAACCAATCACAGGGATTTGCATTATTACATTTTATTTGCTTTGTGTAGTTATACCGGGATTTTAGACTACAGTTCACAAAGTAATATAAGTTGACCCAAACATGTAAAGCAAAAAATAACTTAAATAACAATGCCTTGATTTCTTAGGGAAAATCCGATAGGTGAAACTTGAGACTCTCAAATTCAGTGCATTTTGGGAAGCGTTAACAACTGCAAAGTTATATGTGAAGCAACATGAAGTATCAATTTCAAGACTCATTTCTCATCAGATTTCCTCTTTTTATATGGATGTAGAGAACAATTTAGTCATGCTTAAGATTAATGGAGAACCACCAGATAATCAACCCCTTGGTCTAAAAGAATTGACAACTGACCTGCACTTGGAAGAAAACATGAAATCCATTCAAATAGATAAAAACCAACTGAAACTTGCTACCCAACTTGCCAAAACATCTACTCCCCAGCCCACACAGTTTATTTTTTAAAACATTTTTGTCATATAAAGAGAGAATTTTAAGGCAAAGTAAGAAATAAAGATGAGTTAATTTGATTTCCTTTGAAAATGTTTTTCTAATAGATTTCTAAAAAGACAAAATCTCACTATTAATTGATTTTTAAAACAAACCTGGGTCTACTTCTGTCAGTTTCCTCAGTTCGTGCTTCTTTATGAGCACGAGCAATATTTATTTGGCATTGATAGTAGCAATTTAGCACACAAGGAAAAATTGCAGGCATTTTCAATTATTAAAAGAACTGTAACTCATTAACTTCTATAAGTCAGAGTTCTTTGGGAGGCTTATATATGGCTATTTTGAGGGCTTTCAGCTCAGATTCATTAAAATGGCTGATTAATCTATTTATACAATGAGTCGGTTTATCTAAAAATCCATTTGGCTGATTCTCGTCATTCCTCAAACCCCCTAAAAATAAAACTGGACAGTTGATGGTGTTCACTGGTGGTCTTAACTCTGGGATGACAAATTTTTAAACATCCTATGGAGAAAAGAAATAGGATTACATTTATAGGATCCAGCTGGTATTTGAAATGACTTTACAGCGGTGGTCTCAAACTATTGGCACATTAGAATTATCTGGGGTGCGTTTAAAAGGTATTGATGCCGAGGCCCCCACCCCAGCCTCATTAAGTCAGACTCTGGGGCATGGGGCCTGGGCAACAGTATTATGCATAGTAAGTGATTCAAATTATGCAGCCAGGGTAAAGAACCACTATCTGAGAAGGCTAGTTCTAGTAATGTTTCAAAAAGTTTAAACATTCTAACTAGAACAAGTCAGAAAGCCAGCTCACCAAATATACATAAGATGCCAGGAAACTTTTGTGTTATTCCGAATCTTTACTTTGACCAGGACTTTTAGACGGAGCAGGTGCCCCTTTACCCTGTCTGGTGCGTCCTGATTGGCTAGAGAAAGCCTAGTCTTTCTTAACCTTCCTCTTGTCAAAGTTGGGTATCCAGCTTTTTGTCCAGGGAGAGGTGTCTCACTTTTCAGAGACTGTGCTAAGGATAGAAAATGCAGTTTCATCCATTTACGATTGAGGTTGAGGTGCTGAGGGCCTTGGCAATCATATAAGGTTAAGATCTTAACTATTTACTAGGTCAAATTGTTAGGGTATAATATTCAGCTGTTGGCAAAATTGCTCTCAAATGAGATCCTAACATGGATTACTAACATTTCTTATTAATTATAGTTCACCAAATGCAGAGGCTTCCTTTTGACTTTTAAAATCTGTTTTTTAGATCACTTTCAAAGTAAGAGGCACATCGGTAGCCCTTTTAGGCATATTATTATTATCTAGTTCCATCTTTTGGGAAGGCCTTGAAATTTTTCCTCCAAATGGGTTGCCCATAAACGGGGAACCATTCCTTTCTTCGTTTCTCCTGGTGAGATGGCAAACAACCATGTTATATCTTCTCAGATTGCCAGTGTTAAATGCCCTCGACAAGAGAGAGGGAAATGCCCGGTCTTCCCTTCGCATGCCCTATGGAACTTCTTGAGGATGAGTAGGGAAGGTGTACTGGACCTGGGGGTCTCTTCACATTCTTGTGACCCTGGCTTTCTCTTTGTTTGTTTACCAAAGGACCAGGAACCACCAAGACAGCCAAGCTCTCAGCTGTGCCTCCAGGGCCCCCTGTGTATTTGGACCTGTGCTACATTCCCAACCACAGCAATAGTAAGAATGTTGATGTCGAATTCTTCAAGAGAGTGAGGTCGTCCTACTACGTGGTGAGTGGGAATGACCCTGCTGCTGAGGAGCCCAGCCGGGCTGTCCTGGATGCCTTGTTGGAAGGGAAGGCCCAGTGGGGCAGCAACATGCAGGTAAGAGTTCCAGGGCAGTGTCTACACTGAGCGTGGAGCTGTGCCCAGAGGCGGAGGGGAGGAATCATGCTTAAAGAGGCCTTGTTGTGATTGTGGATCCACATGAGGTGACCCAGGGGTCTGTCACACCTGAAATATCCTGAGGACAAAGTGGATTTCACACACAGAAGATAATCTAAAATATTACTCTTGGCACCAGTAACAACTGTGGCCTGGGAAGAAAGCAACTTCACCACCGTAAGGCATAATTTACTTACCTGCAAAATGGGTCCAAGGTCACTTGCCCTTCCCTCTAATATACCAGAAGTATGTGTGAATGAATCAGAGTGGTCATATTTCCATGTAAGAGCTGCTGAGGAATTGTCTTTACTCCTGTGTGTTTCACAAGTAGACCAAAGCTAGGAGTTTGGCCATTTAGAAAACAAACTGTCCATGTGAAATTCCACAGGAGGGGCATTGCTGAAGATGGCTCCCAACGAGATGTTCCCAACTCACAAACATCATGACTGACCATGAATTACTCTATCATTTCAGCTGTGACCTGTGCTTCTCTGTTTTACTTGTCTGCACAGTCACCTAGTAAACTGTTTGCATAAGAGTCAATAGAATTATTTGTTAATTAATTATGTAAAATCTCATGAGGAGCACCAGTGGCCTCTTAATGAATTCTAGATGGGACTTTTACTATTCAAGCCACTACCCACTCACCCTACCCACTCCTCCATCCCTAACCACACCCACGAATTAAAGATACAAATCCTTGTTTTCAGGACAAAATGGTAGTTATACACATTAGAGGGCTTTGAGCTGCGGTAATTACCAAAGCTCCTTGGATTAAATATGCAATATCTTAAATGCAAAACTTGCCGGGTATGTTAAAGGGAATATAAGAAATTTTGCCTTAACTGAAGCACTTCTTCTCTTAACATTGAATTGAAAAACTGACAGTGAATATAAATGAACTAATTGACTAGTCATTAGGTATTTTTGGTTCCTGGAAAATGTAAGTTGAAATGTCCTTTGCATTTTTTGAGGAAAATAGAAAAAATTCCTATCTTTTCCTTTCTTCTTCCTAATGGTCTAAGACCTGATTGGTGTTTTTTTTTTTTTTTCCATCTGATTTCTGGCTCCGCCCTTAAACAGCTGTTTTCTCTCTCCCTGCAGGTAACCCTGATTCCAACTCATGACTCGGAAGTGATGAGGGAATGGTACCAGGAGACCCATGAGAAACAGCAGGACCTCAACATCATGGTTTTAGCAAGCAGCAGCACAGTGGTTATGCAAGATGAATCCTTCCCTGCGTGCAAGATTGAACTGTAAAGACCAAGGCCAGCCACACCACAGGATTTGAACTTTGTTTCCAGAAAGTCTTCAATTTAAAATCACCTTTTCTAAAATGTCAATTCGTCTAAATAAGTCACTGAACCATTACCTGCCAAACACTAGACTGTGTCATGGTGATGCAAGTCACTAATATTTCTCAGTTTTTGCTGATTGCTAAGGGAAGTAACAGTATTCCCACACTAGGGTTCAAGTTACTGCAAAATTACCTACCCCAGTTCATCTCTGCTAAGCATTTGGAAACCATGCACTAGCAAACCCAGCTGACTTCTGCTAGATAGAGGCATTTGTCTTAGAAAGAGAGAAAGCGAGAGAAAGAGCGCACACAGAGAGAGAACGCAGGACAGAGAGAGAGAGAGAGAGAGAATGAGAAAGAAAAAGAATGCAAGAGAAGGAGATGTAATGGTAGAGAGTGCTGGTGAGATACCCAGAGAGAAAGAGAGAGAGAGCAGGGTGGGGTAAGGAAGAGAAAATAACCAGCAATTTGGTCTGCATATTCTCAGGCAGTCTGTATTCTATAGTCTACATAGGCAAAGTTTTCAACTTGTGTCAGTCTGAGTCATCAGAAGGGTCTTAATTTTCTAAAACAACTTGGCTGGAAGAAAACAAAAAGAACAGAACTTGTTATGAAGGCATGTGAGATTTTCACGCCTTAATTAAGCTCCTTCAGTTTGAAGGCTGCACACTGACATAACATAGTGATTGTAGATTGGACATGCAAGTGGTTTGAACCCCATTCAGAACTCTCAGACTCTTCAAACACACGAGTAGATTGATCTAAGGCATGCTCCCAGCATCTGTGCACCCAGTTAGTCCACTCTGAGTCAATTAACCTGCATGCAGAAACACCCAAGTCCATCCCAATTAACAAGCAAATACCAAAGCAGTTGGGAGTACATATGGTAGACAATTTGCCTTAGAAAGTGACTTGAATGTACAAAGATACTTGATGCACTTATTATTTTTTAATGTGAGACAGCAAGTTTATAAAACATCCGTGTAGGATTATAGCTACTCCAGTTACAGGAGCGTGTGTGTACGCGTGTGGGAGTACTAGAAGCTGATCTGAAAGGTGCAACAGTTTGATGCTGAGTCATGCGTGTGTGGAATACCACCTCAGTGCCCCTGTGGCCCCTCAGCCAAACAAGTTGAGCCTTTCGTAGCTTCTTTACTACTGCAAGTTCAAGATTGAAATGGCTTCTACGATCAGAACTGGGAAAACAGTGAATCTTAATGGTGAAAGAGGTTCTCCAAGTGTACAGTATTTACCTTCCATTGTCTTACATTGGCTTTTTTTAATTTTCCATTAATTTCAGCATAATTATGGGAACAAGTGTACAGAAGAATTTTTTTTTAGGTATGTGAGAACTTTTCATAGATGAACTTTTTAACAAATGTTTTCATTTGCAGGAAAATGCTAAGAAAATTTTCAAATGACAGTCTTTTTTTTTTTTTTTAAGTGTTTCGTAAGACAAAAAATGAATAATGTTTTTTGAAGTTCTGGTGAGATTGAAGTCTGATATTGCAGTAATAATATTTATTAAAACCCACAACTACCAGGAATAGTGATACCTCCCACCCCTTGATTCCCATAACATAAAAATCTGAGTATGTGCTATTTGAGAGTAGGGGAGAATGGCATGGTAGGGTACTTTTTCCAGGCCTTTACATCACCCAGTGATATCCTACATACTTCTTTCAAGATCTTCAACCATGAGGTAAAAGAGCCACGATAAGTTCAAAGAACCCTAGCAAAATTTGCTTTGGGATTTTCTTTTCTGAAAAAAAAAAAGAAAGAAAAAAGAAAGAAAAGAAAGAAAGAGAGAGAAAGAAAACAAAAATAATACATTGAAAACAAATGAATTCCCAGCTCCTACGATTCATCGTGTAGAGTTCAAAGATCATTTCCATCATTGTCATTGAACAGTGAATCTGGGAAGTCAGATCATGATTAAAACTGATGTCAAGTTTCAAGCTGCAGATCGATGCACCCGGTGTTCAGATGTGGCAAACTTCTCAGTGACAACTGTACTGTGCTCTGTCACGTTGTGTTTCCTGCAGACTCTAAGATCTCCGGAGTAGTGAACAATGACCTCATTTTATTTTCTACGTTAGTTATTTATTTCAAAAATAACATTTTAGTTTATTTTTGTCTGATAAGTGTATGTTTTGCACTGCTAACTTACTATGAGGGTTTAAACAATGCTTCTTCAGGGTCTTTTCACTGAGGACCTATGCAGTCTAATTAATGCTGTGAATTACATTTTCAAATGTTTAATTTTTTAAAAAAATTAATATTCTATTTTTTTTAGGCTTCTCTGGAAATGCAGCTTTTATTTATTACTCCATTTTTTCAAGTCTTTAAAAACAACACATTGATTAAGGGTACAAAAAATTAACACATGATGGAAAACATTGCAACATAAATGAATTTCATTGAGTATAAACTCATCTACTTCAAACTTATTTAATGAGACAACCTAAGATACTAAGATAATTATTTAATGATTAGTAGTTGAGTTAGTACACATAATGAGAAAAGAAATTTGCAGCCTTCTTGCCAAATCCAGACCTCTGGTTGACTTTTCTTTGATAGAAGATGGAATTATTTTCTAATTTCCCAAATTAAATTTATTTAACATGTACATTATTTTGCTTTAAAAATTACCAACATTTTAGAAGAATTATAGCCAGTTTTCAATTATAACCATTCTATCCCACTCCTTTATTATTATTATTATTATTATTATTATTATTATTTTTATTTTTATTTTTTTGCTATGGGATTTAATGGGAAAAATATACAAAAGCTGTCACTGGTCAGCTGGCTCTTTTTCCTATGAAATATACCTTTCTCCATCCATTGTTCTCAGTGATGACCACAGAGCCTGAGTATACCAGGAATACCAATATTTGCATTACAGGTTGCTCCTGTCCTTCCAGAGAACTTTCTAACTGGGTGACTAACCTAATTTTGCTAGTTCCATAAATACACAATTAGTTTAGTAACAGCCATCACAATGTACTGTGTACATTCATGGTGAGAGCTAAAGATTGACACAGACTTCCGGGAGCTTTATTCATACCGATAACTTAATCCAACTGTATGGATTGAATTTCTGCGTGGAAGGAATTTACACTTTGTTTAAACGATGGAATTCTATTGAGATAGCACTCATGATCTTGACCTTTTTGGTAGTATTCTTAAGCAAAATTCTACAGAGACTAAATGTTAGAGATGATCCTCCATTTTCAATTTTAACTAATTCTATTCCCTTTCTCAGAACCCAACCCTCGTGCATGCTTTCTCAGTCTTGTGGTGGGACTGGATACAGTGACTGACCCCCTTCCCCCAATTCCATTTTTCATGGAGTTGAAAAAAAAATTTTTTTTTCTTAACCTTACATATCATAGTGAATGGTTTCCCCAGTGTATATGAATGTTTTAAGTGTCTCCAATAGCTTATGCAGTTTAGGAGCTTTTCAATACTCATTTAATAAGATTAAATCATTCGTTAATGGAAATTTTACCACCTTCCATTTTCCTTCTGTTACCAAATTTCAGCTCTCAGGAGCTGTTCTACAATTCTGAAATTGCTTTTCTTGCCTCTCTTTAGTCACCTGTCACAGGAGGTTCTTGCTCAGTAATGATATTGTGAATTAGATTAATAACATTTTTTTTTTGCGCTTCAGATTTAGAAGATCCTGTTTCCATTTGAAAGGAACTGTGAGCTTTTATCTTTTAACCAACTGAACAACACACCAAAAGCAGTCTAGGGATGAGCATTTCTTTGAAAGCAATTAGGTTATTCACCTGGTATTAAAATGATTTACTATTAAAAAAATCTGTGACTTTATTAAGTTGATTTAAAAGGCAGCATCAAAAACTGAAAAGGAAGGGGAAAAAAATAGCTTCTCTGCATTCATTTGGAGAGCTCCCCAAAGCAGGGACCATTGAGATGAGGCATCAGGACTGGGCTGCCCTTTTGAGAACACCCCGTAGCAGGTCAGAGTCGGCTTACCTGTGCTGCATGCAGCCCTTCTCCTTCTGGCCCTGGAAAGAAGTGGTCTTGAGCTCAGCAGAGAAGCACCTCCCACTCCTCTCTCTTGTTCTGAATGGTGTTTGTGTCAGTCTGCAGCTGTGTATGGTATTATGTCTTATAATCCTGCATCACTTCTATCCTATCCAGTCATATCTAATGTAGAAAATTAGTTTCCAGTGAAAGTAATATGTAGTGCTTTTATGATATTTGTGTGCAATATCCCCTCTTCCATTGAGGATATTTGATGTAAAAGAAAAAAAGAAACAAACTCAGTTCCACAATAAAATACAAAAGTGGCAAAAGTTCACGTGTGTGCTGTGCTGTCTTACGTTTTGTGTGACTGAGTTAGGCTCAGCAGGAGTTGGGCTTTGCCACTCATGAGGCTGGGGTGGGATGGCAATCTTGGCATTCATTCATGCGGGGATTGGGGATGATTGTGTTCCTTTCAGAGTGGGCTCTGCTGGCTTTTGGCAAACCTCAGAAAGGGTCCCGCTACTGTTTCTGTAATTGCTACCTCGTTATCTTTTAGAACAAGCCCTGGAAAAAGTTGGGAGTTTAAGGACAGAAATTGGGAGATGAGGGAAAGTGATGATTAACACTGCATAAAAAGAAAAAGTAAATAGAGCAGTGTAGTTGGAGAAGGATATTGGGAGGGGTTTCCTACATAAATCACAGTATAACCCCAAACCAGGTGTTAATCCTAGCTCTGCCACATCTGACTTGTGTGACCTCTGTCACTTTATCCCATTTAGAGTTCCTTTTCTCACCTGTAAAATGAGAGGATTTGACAAGATGGTCAAACTGGATGGTCCTTCCTAAGGCTGACCTCCTAAGGATGACCTTTACAAGGCCATCATACTCAGTAATCATACCTAATACCTTATCTCCTTCTTGGTTTCTTGCTCAGTTACAGGATAAGCTCTATCCACACCATACACTGTGGATCTGATTGACACCCAGGAACTAAAAGCTGTTTAAGAAAAGTGAGTATAGAAAAGTACCCACCAAAAGGAGGAATTCCTCTTACTCAAATTACCATACCTTTACTCTCTACCCAGCAGTGGGTACTACTGTGGAGATTTAAAGGCGAACAAAACCCAAGTGCTGCCCTAATTGACTGGGGTGACCGGGGCTCCCCAAATTCAAGGTGGAAAAGCACCAGAAGTGATGTCTAAACTGAGTCACGGCACGTGTGTATTGGACGGAAAGCAAATTTTAGGCCAAGGTAACCGATCACGTGATCAGCGGAGAGCAGGATCAGCGCATCGGGCCCCAGACTGCTCAGAACGGCAGTGTGGAGCGAGAGACCCTGGCACCTCAATTCCCTCCACATGACCACAGAAAATCTGCTCATACAGTGCTCGATAGAGACCTCTAGCGCCTGGCCTTTCCATCTTTCAGAGATGGTCTTTTAACCTCAAAAGGCCAGTGCAGCCTGTCCTGAGTCATAACGATGTTCCTTTGTTTCATACCCTTCATTTGACCTTACATTGTGCCTCCAAACTATGGGGCTTCATTGATGGATCCTATTAGGAGTCACTGTTTGCCAGAAGGAATTCCGAAATTAAAGGGCTAAGCCTGTGAGAACTCAGGGTGGGAAATCATCACCAAGAGATTTTAATTACATCTATCAGACTAACCTTAAATAAATAAGCTGTTTTCTATTTCACTGTAAAACTATTCAGTTCCAGGAAGTGTTTCTGGCCTGAAGTAGGGTGAGTAACCATCCCGGTTTGCCCTGGGTTTAGCACTGAAAGTCCTGTGTCCCAGGAAACTCCTCTGTCCCAGGGAAGCCCTGATGGTTGGTCACCCCACCTGAACCCCTTCATGTGTTTATGTCCCCTCCCTCCAGACCTGGGCATAGCAGAGATGGGGAAGTAAGTCCCCTTCCGGCTGGTCCTTTCCTATACGTTGGAGATAACTTTTTAGTTTCTTTTTTCCTGTCTTCCAGGCAAATCAAGTCTGTGAAGGTACTGTGCCTACATTTTCTCTCTTTTTATAATTGTATTGCTCATTCTAAATGCTTCTCTGTGTCCCTACAATGATCTTTTGACACACTGCTGACTCACGAATTCTCCATCTCTTGCATAAACCCCAGATCACCATTTTTTCTTCGATTTTATACTGTAAATCTTGGAAATTCACTGGAGCCGTAGATGCAGATTGAGTGTTGGTTACACCCAGTTCCTTAAATATGAGCAGTTCTTCTGGCTCATTCTCAGGGGATTACTGGCAACGTTTTCACAGCTGATGGAGCACCCCTGGTTCATGGGGTGATCTCTCCATAAAAATAGGCACAGCTCTATTTCATGGCTCAGACTCTTCTCCACTCAAACCAAAAATGCATGTTACTTTAATGCAACCTCATGGATTTAAATGCCACGGCTAAACTGATGACTTTTACAATTTGTATCTCCAGTCTGTACCTCTTCTCTGATTTCCAAACTTGTATATGCAGCTCTCTATTAAGAGCTTTGTTTGGATGTCCAATAGGGATCTTTAAACTATCCCAAATCAAATTTAACATGCCCCCATCTCTCCAAACTGCTTCTCTCCCTAGGCTTTTCTACCTCAGTAAAGGACAAAAACATCATTCCAGTTGCTCAGGTCAAAAATCTTGGCCCTTTAGCAAATCTACTGGCTCTACCTGCAAAATACATCCAGTCCAACTCCTTTTTTCTCACATTCACTGTTACTACTTTTGTCCAAGCCAATCACTTCTCTCCCGAATTCCTGCAGTAGCCTTCTAACTGACCTTCCTGTTTCCTGTCTCTGCCCTCCTACTTTATGTTCCACCGAGCAGCTAGACTAATCCTCTAAACATGTTAGGTTATATCATGCCATCCAGTGCTAAAACCTTTAAATGGGTTCTCAGGATAAAAGCCAGTGTCCTTACTGATGGGCTGGGAGCCTTACACCATCTGTCCCTTTGTATAGCCCTTTTTTCTCTGGCCTCATCTCCTACAACTCTCCACCTCACTGCAGCCACACTGGCCTCCTTGCTATTTCTGCAGACACTCCTGGCATGCTTCCACCTGGGGGCCAGGCACTGACAGTTGCCTTTGTTTACCGTGCTTTTCCCTCGGGTGACTCCATGATTCTTAAACTCACCCCCATGGGGCTTTGTTCACATGTCTTCTCTGGAAGGCTTCCCTAACACCCCTGTTTTAAGTCGCTACCTCCTCCACTTAACCAGCACTCTTTTCCTTGCTTTCTCTCCAGATCACATGGCACCATATGACATATTGTGTCTTCTACCACAGATTGTAAATGCCATGAGGGAAGGGAGCTTTGTCTATTTTGTTCCTTGCTGTATCTTAAGCGGCTATTTTAACAGTTCCTGACACATAGTAGATATTCAGTAAATATTTGTTGAATAAATGAATGAATGAATGTACTTAGTCTCAGGTTTGCACCGTGGTTATATGGTGCAGTTGTTGGAAAGTAGTTTTGGAATCAGACAAACATGGGTTCAAACATTGTCCCTGTCATTTATTGTGTGGCCCTGGGCAAGTCACATAAGTCTCAGTTTTCTCCCCTGTAAAATGAGGGTAATAATCTCTGCTCTGCAGGGTTGTTGTAAAGATTAAAGAGGATGTGTTTAATTAGCCAAGATTAAATCAGGTAGGAATGGGCAGTCACAAAGAGTAGCTGTTGCATATAAGTTTTGTAATCAAGATGGGTATAATTGCTCTTGAGCCAGAGCCTGGGAAACAGCGACGGCCAACAGTGGTCCAGCATACTGTCATTGCAGGAAACTTTTAATGAGCATTCTTATTCTATTCCACATACTATTTCAGGTACATTAACCTTGGAGGGTGTTTTAAGGATTAAAATTTTGAATTCTGCAAAGATGAAGCACCATGGAAGCCAAAATAGCAAGCAAAATTCTCCCACTGAGGAGAACATTAAAGGATATAATATCCCTTTTTTAAAAAACAATATCCTTTTTATAAAACCTTTATAAAACTTCCCCGTATCCTCATCTAGCATTTAAAGTCCATAATGGAATTTATTTTCAGATGATTTTTGTAAGTATAAACTTTGTTTTCTGAACATGTCAGCTCAGATCTGGAATTGCTAACATTCATATATAATACACAGCCTAAGTATATCTGTTTTGTTTTAAATAAAGTTTCCAGTGGTAACTGCCACAGTCTCAGGGGAATTGTCACCATCTTCTGTTTTGACCTCCTTGTTACACAGGTAATAACATCCTCAATGCAGCATGCAGTGTCAGCAAAAACGCAAAATCAACAAGGAAATAAAAAGTTATTTTCAAGCTAAGAAGCTGTTCTTTAGAATAAAAGGCAATTTTCCTGACATAACTATGTTAAAAAGCACTCTTCTAAAGTAAGATTTATAAAATTTATTGTTTTCGGAGTTCGAAAAGTTCAGCTCTGAAATAGAAATCTGAAAAGCTGAGCTCTAAGTATTTCATGAAAATACCATCACGATACTTTTTTTTTTTTTTTGCTTTTATAATTCTCAAAAGTCAAAATCCTTAGTCCATTTCAAACTTCATCCTTCCTCACACACACACAGGCCCAGCAAGATTACTAGCTGCGATGGTGTCGGATTCTGCTGACTCACTGGAGGTCACATCACAGCAGCTTCATTTTGGCTTAAGACTCCTGGTCCTAGTTATATATCCCCAGACAGCAAAATCATATCAATCATCCTTTACTCTTTTCCATAATGGACTTTGTTTAGGAAGAATAATGGCTCACCCTGCATTACTACTTATTTTATACTCATATTTAGTTAGATAAGAAACTGTTAATTATGTTTCTGGCCTGAGAAATATCATTTGCTTAAATTCCTGAGGATGCCCTGCTCATGTACCCTAGGCCAGGGTTTCTAACCTTGGCACTACTGACATTTTGGACCAGATAGCTGTCCTGTGGGCTGTCCTATGTACTTTAAGATGTTCGGCAGCATCCTTGGCCTCTCTCTACCTACTAGATGCTATTTCATTCGGAGTGAAAAGATAACTTTAATAAACTAATTTTCAAGGCCTTTGAGTACTTTTAAAATCTACAGCAACTTTCCCACATGTCTTGTATCCATAGCCAGCTAGAAAATATGATAACAAAATGTAACATTTGGTATCAAGGCAACACAGCCACAAAACGGGAGTAAGATGTTTGTATTTCACTGTTTTTCCTTCTTTTGTCACTCTTTTCCTTCTTTTTTTGGGGTAGGGAGGGAACAAGGTGGGCGTGGGCTATAGGCCAAGCCCGTTTAGTCTGGATCATTCATTTCAACTTAATTTAAAATAATTTTTCTTGAACATCTATTCTACATAAGACTCTGAGGGGAAGAAGACTATTTCTAGCCCAGGACAGCTTGAGACAGACCTATGTGACTAATTAAAGCACAAAGCAGATGAAGATGACTTCCTGTAGTTTCTCCTGCTTCTGGGCTTGAAGTGCTCTTTCTGTCAACACCCACAACACTTTATCTATTTTTAAAACTTTTTAGCTGTGTATCAATAGGTGTGTATGTGCCCGCCTCCTCTCCCTCACAAGGATCTAAGTTATTTGAGGGTAGGACCTATAGTTTACTTACCTCTGTAAACTCCATGGCACTTAGTATGGTGTCCTGCACACAGTATATGCCAAATGCTTGTGAGCACAGGGAAGCGGTGCTAGAACAGAGCCAGGCTGTCTGCTGTAGTCAACAGGACTACAAGGGGGTGGTCAGTGGTGCATCACATAAATGGAGCGGAGGGCAAAAAGGTCATTGCAGTTGATGTGCAGCAAGCAGAGTGAAAGCCAAATTCAAGGTCTGAAGAACAAGCAACTAGACAGTAAGGCAGGCTACCTTTTAAGAAGTGTGATGACCAAAGGAAGGAGGGTGATAGAGTAGTAGCTTCATCGATGGCCGGATAAAAGCTTTTTTGTTTCTAAGAGGGAAGGAGGTGTTCATGAAGACTGTAGACTTGGAAGAAAAAGTATCGGTAGAGATGATGCAAAATGGAAAGGGAAGCCTTGATGGTTCTGGAATAGGCAGGCAGGGATGGGACCAGGTCACAAATGGAGAGCCTAACCTTGGAAAGGAGGGAGGGATTTGTATCACTGAGAAGTAGGAGGGATGACGAGAGAACTGGTAAGGAGAGAGAACTGTTAAGGTAAAAAGAGGGAGACTGAGGTTTTACGATGTGGCTTAAATTTTCTTGATAAAGTAGGAGGCAAGAACATCTCAGTTCTGGGGGCAAAAGTCTGGGGCTTCAGCAGAGTAAAAAGCTAGTGAGGTAAAAATGAGAGTCAATGAAAGATCAATGGAAAGACTACTGAGTTGACGAGGATAGCTGTAAATTTATAGAGGAATCAATCAGCCTAATATTACGATTTTGCATAGCAATGTTTAGTGGGTCAGAGCAAACAGAAAGGAAACAAATGGTGGTGTATTAGTTTCCTCAGGCTGCTGTAACAAAGTGCCAAAAATTGGATGGCTTAAAAGAATAGAACAATTTTGGTGGCTAGAAGTCCAAAATCAAAGTGTCAGCAGAGTCACGCTCCCTTTGATGGATCTAGGGGACAATCCTTCCTTGCCTCTTCTAGCTTGTTGTTTGATGGCAATCCCTGGCCTTCCATGGCCTGTAGATGCACCACTCATCACACGGATGTCTTCTCCCTGTGTGTATGTTTCTATGTCCTAATTTTCCCTTTTTATCAGGACATATCATATTGGATTAGGGCCCACCCTAAATACCTCAGTCCATGATTATCTCTATAAAGACCCTATTGTCAACTAAGAATTCTAAGGTACTAGAGGTTAGGCCTTCAACTTATCTGTTTTGGAGGGGACATAATTCAACCCATAACAGGTGGGTCCAAGGATGGCAAGTGAGCCCGGATAAAAGAATTGAGAGAAAATTAAATATGCTAATGAGAGCATCAGTGGGATAGCCAACCATAAGGCCCAGGCTTGGAAGAAGGCAAGAAGAGTCAGAATTCTGGAGATCAAGGGCTTGAGTGACAGGGTAAAGGTTTAGGGTTTGTAGACAGGGAGTTACAGGGAAAAGCTGGTTCAGCAGGAGTCATGGAGTGAGAGAAAGGGAGGACTGGAAGAATGGGACTTCAGGTTCTAAGCTCTTGGATTAGTGATATGAGGCTGGAGGTTTGGTTGTGACTATGGTAGGTCAGCTAGAGGGAAGGTACTTATTACAGTTAAGGTCATCCCCAGAGGCCAGGATACTGAGAGCAGTTTCTCCATTTCACATGGAAGAAAAACAGAAGGTGATATCAGGAAAAAAGGACAGTGGCTAGATTTCACAATCATCCAGGACCATGGAAGGGTATCTGATAGCTCGGAGATCAGAGCCTGGGGAAAGGGTGGCAGTTGGAGGAGAAAACTCCCTAAGGGGAGCTTCCTGAGAGATTGGATTGCAAGAGGTAGGAACTCCAGGGAACGGGAGTAGAAAAATTCCTCCTGGGCATCAGGACTGGAAGTAAAGTGTGACAGGGACAGATGAGGAAGAAAAATGAGGCAAAATTATGAGCTAGATGCTTCATGTGTGATGGTCATTCCTGAGCAAAAGTTGCCTTTTGATTTATCTTGAATCTTCCTCTTGATATAATAAGGGAGTGGCTGATAAAGCCCTGCCGTGGATAAACCAAAATGTCAGAACTCATCTTAGGTCATAACCCTCTATCTAAGTTAAATCCGACTTTGCTAGCCTACAGCACCCCGTGTGGGATATTGACTGCACGTGTACATGGGAGCAATGCACAGGGTTAGGGAGAAGCAGTGCAGATTCCTCATTCAAAAATGGAGTTCCTAGTATCTCCATCATAGGGTTTCTGGAGGTGCTGGCACACAGTACGTCCTCAAGAAATATTAGTTGTTATAAATGCCACAGTCTAATGAAGGGGGGAATGAAAATACGTTACTCAAAATCACAGGAACAATAATGATGATGAGACTCCCTATGTCTCTCTCCCTTCCCCCAAAGATAAAGAAAATACCTGAAAAATGCCAGAACATTTATTTCCACAGGTTCTTGATAAAAAAGCACAATCATGAAGTAAAGTACACCACTGTACTTAAAGGCAAAATTACATAGCAAACAAGAGCTGCCCCCAACCCCATTCACAGAGAAACTTCAGGAAGGAATTGTCCGCCTCTCAAGTGTTACATCCCATCTCTCACTTTCTCCAACTTCTCTGATGGAAATGTGTGTTCACAAGTTGTATGTGTGTGCCTGTGCATGCACAAGAGGCTCATTTACCTACTTGACGAAAGAGCTGAGACAATACTTTTTGGAAAAAAAAGTTACCGCAACATGATGGAGAAACTTTCAGTCAAGGAGGCTTTAGAACTAGGGCTAGCTTTGTCCTCAAAAGCCCTTACATTCCTAAAATACCACTATAGGTTCTCGAAATTTTAAAGCCAGCAGGTCTTGCGTTCGATCCTGTACTGAACTTCTCCCAATTCAGGTCTGGCACGGTGAGACACGAAGGAAGAAGAAAGTGGGGATGTGTGGGTACCCCACATCCAGCTCAGGCCGAGGGCTTATACTAGAGAGAAGAGGGACAAGGTCTCAGGATGTGCAGTTTGCCTCGGCTGGGAAGAGAAAGACCATTCAAAAACCTGTGCTCGAGACCTGATACTTCAACCATGGCCTCTCCCACCACCATCGCGAGGCATCAGGAAGTTTCAATATTCAAGATTGACCTCTGTCCCCCAGGAATTCCATAAGCCTCAAGAGCCCCATTTAAGGTATTCAGCTGGTGGCTTCAGTCTGACTATTAGCCACTTTCACAGTTCCACAGCCCTTGGAACTACGGCTAGGCAGTCTGGATAGGCAGTCACAGTGCCTTAATATGTAGAGCGTCATGGCTTTTATACCACAGGTGGCCTGCCTGCTTTAAGAAAAGGAGAAAACAGATGTAGGAAGCTGAGGCTGCCATCCCAGTTACGATGATTCTCACGACGGGGTCTACTGACGTCCTTATGGCGGGGCTGGTGCCCTGTCAGGCAGAAGCCTTTGCTGCTTTCCGAGCCTGATGCTCCCGCTTTGCTCTCTCCTTCTGCTCCTGTTCCCTCTGAATCAACTGTACCCGCTCCAGATGCCACCGCTGCAGCTTCTGCTCATAGGCAGCTATGTCCTCTGCTTCACAGGTGGGAAGTTGTTCTTTGATGAGCTGGGTGGTCAGAGTCAAAAGGCTTCCCGACTCAACCTTGCCCAGAGCCTGAAGTTTAGAATGTAAGGCCTGTTGAGAAGAAAGGAAAAAAGGGGGAGAAGGGGGAGAGTACAGGTGGGAGAAGAATACAAAAAGGAAAAGAGATTAAGTCACAACATCTCTGCACATTCTGCTTGCATTTTGTTGGAAACCTGTCATCCGGACCCTGTTAGCTTTTGTTCCTTTTTGCCCAACAATTTTTCTAAGATGCACTACATGTGATTTATCTGCCTTTACTCACAAACAGTAAACGGAACTCCATATGCTGTGATTCCTTCTGTAGTTTGTTTTAAACCACAAAGACGGCACAAGTATAACAAATCTACATTTCCACTTTGACCTGCACCAAACCAAGCAGCAAACTCCAAGAACAAAGAACTCTAAGATGCAAACGGAATGGCAGAGGCAGCTGATAAATTGGAGGAAGTCCATCCATATCTTTTCCTTCAGAATAACTGAGATAAATGTTTGCCTAACGTGTGTTCCTTTCAACAGATGGAAATCATTTCAAGGATTTCTTACTAATGGCATGCTAAACAGCTCCCATGAGTGCTTGCACTATTCTAAGCTTCCACCTGCTGTGCTCACTGAAGGTCAGCCTTGCATACTGACTGCTTACAGCTCCATCTGAAATGGCAGCTTGGTTTGTTCTGTATTGTATTTCTGGAGAAGTAAAGCACTAAAAACACTAATCTACTTAAGTGCTTCAAGATGTAGATCATCAGAGAGAGCCACTTATGGCCCCAGCTATAGCTTATACCACACATCCCCATGTTCCACAAACAAATGCAATTCACTGGCATAGCTGACAAGGCCTGTCCGATTGGGGAGGGGGTGAGGGAGGAAAGGGGTAAAAGGAGGTAGGAAGAAGGTAGGCAGGTCCATGGGCTTTAAGGAGCAGCCGGAGGTCTAATGTGATGGGCCCCAAACAAATTACCTGAGACTAATAAAAATCAGGCAGTGGAAAGAAAAGGAAATGTAAAATGAAAATTAATTCCATGTGATTTGAAGCCAAGGAGACAACTTGGGACATCAGAATAAGGACTCAACTCAGAAAACTTCTAAGGACTCAAGTCAGAAAACTTTTGTTCAAATCCAAAGTCTGTGGGCTGGTTTCTCTTAGCCTTGGTGTCGTGTAACATGGGACGAGCAGTATCTACCACCCAGAGTTATGGTGAGGATAAATGAAATGCAGTGGTGCCTGACACATAGGTTGCAGTCAATAAATATTTGTCTCGTCTTTTTTTTGTTTTGTTTTTTTTTGATTTTCAAAAACCTGCATTTGTGGAAGAGGGCTGAGAATTTAATGCAGGCACAGATTTCTATTCCCTGAGATTAAATATATAAGAAATAAGAGAGAGGTAATTTTTAAGAGTAGTAGGACAGACTTGGCCAATATGAATAGGTAAATGATAATCTATGGGGCTAAGTCAATTTTTTTGTGTTTTAGCCTTTCTAAGTCTGCAAGATTAGGCAAAGTTAAGAGGAAAGAACAGGTATGTAAATTCTTAACCTAGCTCTACTGCTAATTCTCTGTGTACCTTGGGAACATCAATTAACTTTTCACAGTTTTCAAATTATTAAAGAAGGAAGTTGACCGATGACCTTACAGAAATACTGAGAGAAACAGCTGCTAAAAGTACAATAGAATCCTCCTTAAATTAAAACATAGGGAAATAGGTTTCCCATAGCTGGTTCAATATAATTACTGAAAAGATTTAAATGTAATAATCTGGCAAAATTTACATCTCTCTGTTCCAAAGTGATATAATAGGTCAGCTGGCATAGATGAAAACATTTTCTGCTTCATAAGAAAAATTCTCCTTCAGGCAGCATGGTTTTTGTTTTGTTTTGTTTTATTTTTCCACAAAATAGATGAGGAACAAAGCAAGAAAGAGGTCAAGGGTTTAAACTTTGAACAAGGCTCTTCTTCCCTGACTGATCACGGAGCATTTTGGGATGTACAGTTGAAAGCTACCAAGGTAGCTTGCGTGGTCAGGGCTGCTCTGAAAAGCAGCGGTGGAAACTTGTTTACATCTTCCGTGTAGTACAAGAGAGCATTTCTCAGGGCCGTAGTGCACAACACAAAGCCGCCAGAGATGAGCAAAGGAAGATGCCTGAATCTTACCTCTATACCTAAATGTGGCTTTGCAATTTCTACCTGCGTTTCTGGATTATCAAGCATGTTTAGTGCAATACGAAGAAATGACCAGATTTCCACCCGGGGTTGGAGTCAGGTGATTGCTATGAGGAAGCAAGCTATTACCCATCCATCAGGCACATGACAGGGATGAGGGGGTAATGACATGCTGCCTTAGGGAACAACACTGTGACCCATTAGCTCAAGTACAAAAAGGAGCATAAAAATTCCATTTGTTTCTTTTAAGGCCACTTCCCGTGTGAAGCAATAAAAATGTAATTTTTGATGTCAGTTTTTAATGCCTCTGTGTGTGACATTGATGCATGAAAGGATTGCCTGTCCATCGCCATGGCATGAAAGAGAGGCATGTTTAGCAGCTGAGAGGGACTCAATTCTGCTGTTTCTCACCTTAAATCGTTCCAGGTATCGGGGAAGCTTGGACTGTTCAGTTTCCTCCATGTCCAACTGCTCCACCAGTTCTGACCGCTGGCTGTCTTCCCCTTCTTGGGGCTGTTCCTCTGGAGACCCATGGGCCGGAACAGTCAGAGTCTTCAGTGCTCTGTCTAGCACATCAAGCTGTGGAGCAGAAAGAGGGGCAGGGGACTAATCAGCCAGTGGCCCTGAGAGCACACAGTGAAGAGAAGCTGGAGAAGGGAAAGTAAGAAAAAACTGGGATCTAAAAAATGGTGAAAAGCGTTCTCTTACAAAATTATAGGACGTAAACATGGTTATATGGTTTTACATTAAAAACACCCTGTCATAGGCACGGAAAACTTAGTACAAAACAAATGGTACAGATGAGCAAGCTCAGAATTATTTGTATATGAATCAGCACAATGGCATTTCATTTTACTTTTAATCAACTAGGTAGGAATATAAGAATTATGCTCAATGGATGGGAAAGAACCCACTCCCCTTCCATGTCTTTCTTCCTCAATCAGCTTGGAAGTGGGAGAAAGGGAAAGAAAAACCAGCGCAGACCACAATCAGCAAAGGGCCATAGCGAATGCACAGTGCAGCTGCTGAATCCAGGTGAGGGCCTCCTTCTGAGAAAGATTTTAGCTCACGGGTTATCTGTAAATTAGGGATCGGCGCAATCCACATAAACTGCTGGCAAAGGCCAGAAAGGCAGGCATACGTGAAATTCATTTTAACGAGGTGATGTCTATGACTAAGAAAGTAAGTAAATTATAAAAGAGAGAGTTTCTTTTTGTTTTGACCCCTCCCCCTCACCACTTCACTTTGGGGCACACTTCCCTTGGCCCACAGAGGGCCTAACCATCAGAAATAGGACAGAAACCATCTCAAGGCCAGCATTAACTCCTGCTTGGACATCGATTAATTCCATCCATGTCACATCAGAACAAAAATCCAAAAAACACTCCAAAGCCTTTTAATGCCACTAATACATTATACCCAAAGCTGACACATATCCCATTCTTGCTGACATCTGAATCACATTCCTATTAAGTCAAAACACAAGGAATGCAAATCTAGCTCAGATTGGAAAGAATATATCCTCGGCAAAGAATTTATGCATAATTTTGTGTTTTAAATCACTAGCACTGACTATAGCACTGTTAACTGAAAATATATTTAGAAATGTGTTTGCTTTGTTTGGTATAAACACCTGGCAAAAAACATAATGATTCACTAGACATTAGTATGAGGAGCCAGCACCAGACTTGTCCCATCTCATGACTGAAATGAAAGCCAAGGGTTCCTAGTGATCAGGGTCAAGACAAAACAAATAAGCAGCTCAAAGTTAACTTTTGCACCCTGGTCATAAAACAACCAAAGTCCTTCTAGGTCACACTCTGACTACACAAGCTGCTTGGACAGAAGTGGACAATGTGGCTCCCTTTGGGCTCTAAGATGCTACGTTTCCTATAGCCTGAGCTAAGTCTAGGAACGTCACAGTGTCAAGAGTCCTAGATGACTAGGAGAGATGAGCTTTGGTGGCAGAACAGCTTCCTAGTCCAGGCAGAGTGACCTCCTTAGAACTCTGAAAGGAACATCTGATTTAGGTCGCCTCAGCACCATGCATTCACCACGGAGCGCTTTAATGGAAAGAAAGGAAGACTGTGCCATCTCTAGTCTCCAGGTTCATTTCTTGAGGGATTTTATGGGAGAAAAAATTGCCATGTAGTCTCCCAGGACTACAAAGGTACAGAACGGCCAAAAATTTTAAACGAAATCTTAATCTCTCCTGAGCTGCCACAAAGATTTTATTGGGGAGGGGGCAGTGGAGTAGGCAGTATTTTATTGAACTCAATTTGAATTTCAGGGGAGGGGAGTAGTTTTCCTACTACATGGTGAGGTATAAAATCAATATTAATCTTATTTTCTAGAGCTTTTTGTCAGGAACATTGAGACTGTGGATTTTCACTTTTCAACTGGATAAATACATGATTCTACAGAAATAAAGAAAGTAGGGGGAGGGGTAAGACAATGAAAACAAATTCAAAGCTTGACTTATGAGGACCAAGAGGTGGCTCAATCCCAGTGAGTAAGGGCCAAGGAACATACCGCTTCTTTACACAGCTTTCCATCTTCTGGGGAGGAGGCTACCTTCTCCATCACTTGAAGGGCTCTGTCAAGGTAGCCTGGTTGCCACAGCAGGGGCATGTTATGGTACACAGCGCGCAGTCCTTGCTGCAATTCCACCTTCCCTGTAGCCAAAAGAAATAATAAAGAAAGCTCAGCCAAGCCTTCCACCATGTCTGAGACTGAAGACTTGAAGGAACAAGTGAACATTCACCTGGCAGCTCTAGAGACAAAGAAAATTTCAAATCTGTACCAAGAGCCTCACCCTATCCAGCAACCTGGTGATATTTCAGATAGATGATGCAGAATGTGGTAAATTTCACTGTATATGTTTTTGAATATAAAATTTTATGAATCTGTATTTCTTCTTTTTCATTTGGGCTGATGGAGGTTATCATGGGAATGTCTGAATCACAGGGCTGAGGAAATTTAGAGAGGTTGATATTTGACTCTAAGTGGAGCTACTCTTATGAGTCAAGAAACTGAAATATATTTTTGTTTTAAGAACAAAATCTTCCTCGGAAAAAGAAATTCTGTAACTTCCCTACAGTGAAAATCTTGTCAATATCTGCAACATTCCCTGCCAGGAAACATTTGACATTTTTCGACTGTCCTTATGAAAAAAATTCTCATTTTGCTCCGTTCCTTTATTTGAACTTCATCAACACTTAAATAAAGTTTTCATCATCCCTTTGGATCTCAGGCCATGAATGCTTCTCTTGCTACCTCAAACCATCATCACTGGAGCTCAGGATATGAATACCAGATAACACAGTCTTCGGTAGAGAGAGAGAGGCTGGGTTGTCTCTGCACTTCTGTGGAACAGAAGCCCTCTCTGCACTAATGACCAAAGTCACCTTGAGCTGCGAGGTCTTAAATCTACCTTCACTTATCTTTCCTGGAAAGGATTTGGGAAAGCTGTAGGAGGACATAAATAGACAAAGCTTATCAGGTGACAGCTAATTTTAGAGCTTTAAGATGCTTGGGGCTAGACTGCAGTCACATTCTGGGAAGCTGCTTCCATCTGGGTTGAGTGAAGCTGCACAGCGCATGACACAATGAGAGCAAAGAGCTTCTGATCTGATGGCTGCCAGTCCCAAAGCAACGGGCCTCCACTCAGAAACAACAATAGCAAAGTACATTGTCTTAGCCCTGACAACTTCATGAATAATTCCTGCAGTATAATAGTCTTAAATGCTAATCTGAAGGCAAAAACATGAAGATCAATAGGAAAAGTAGATGGCAAAAAAGAGGAAAATGATTTTTGTAAAAAAAGTGGTAAATTCTTTCTGATATCTGATAGCCGGTCTGATAAACTCTGAAATTCCTGAGTCAGTTTATGTCAGAATCAGCATCTGAGAATGCCACACTCCATCTTGTTGGTGAAGATCAACCTTAAAAGCAGCCAAACTGCTATAACTTTGATGAGTTTCAGAAAATGAAGGTAAGCAGAAGCAACATATAATCAAGAGAAGGTGCTTTCCCAAATGCCTATCACTTAAGAGAGAGGATGAAAGAGTAATGAAATAATATGCTTTTAATAAATTTCTGTAAAACAAGGCACCTTTAATGTTGAAAGTTATCTGCCCAGATTCTGCACAGCCCAGGTTCTGAGGCCATTCCTTGAGGCCTTCGTCCTCCTGACCTGTCAGATTTCAATGCAGTCGGGTCACTAAAGTAAAGCTGCCGTCTCTCTCTTGCCTGGCACAATCACAGTGTACCAATGAGTCACCCTCTGCTTTCCCAAAGTGCTACTAGTTGTGCTCTGAGTTTCTCTTCCCTCACCTGAAAACAATACCAAAGACAGGACTTCAACCCTAACTCTTAATTTCTTAATTCCTAAACTTTAGATCTAAAGAGAAAGATCTTTGTTAATACTGAGAAAGACTACTGGCTGGTTCTCCCAAAAGAGGGCCAGAACTTTCCTTTCTCTATCCCTTTCTCACACTGATTACCACTAAATATAATCCATGGCCACCAGCACCAGTTCTCACCTTGCCAACAGTGACAGGTTTTAGAACCCTCTTATTCTCTCATGTTGGAAATGTAAGGCTATCAAAGTCTATTTTTTTGAGCCTAAAAATGAAAACTGTATAGGAATTTCACTAGAAAATTTAAATCAAATGATAATTCTATGATGAAGTAGAAGAATGCATTGATTCTACCTATGAAGAATGGTATCTGGAAGGATCACTTAGCTTACCTAGAAGTGCACAGCCATACAACTGGGAACTCCACCCTACTGGGTTCTTTTGCTTTAGGCCCAGGAGTAACAAGGATGCACCAAAGTTCCTCTCCTCTTCCCACTGCAACAGAATATACCAGATCACAGTCTAGCCAAGCAATGAATACTGCATGCGAAAATGTAATTTTTAACGACATGGAAGAAAAGAACATATTATATAACACTAAGGTAAAAGAGCAAAATAATGAAACTATAGGTACATTATAATCCCAATATTTTAAGTGAAAGGTACTTATGTTTAATGAAAAATACAGAAAAGAAATACGTAATATGTCAACAGATTTCTGGATAGTAAAATTAATTTTTGTTTTCTTCTTTGTACTTTTTATAACTTTCCAAATTTGGGGCAATGAATAAGAGCTCTTTTTACAACCAGAGAAGCAAAACAAAATAGAAATAAAGTACACTCTGGACAAATACTGTCTTGAGACAATCAATAAAGATTTAACATTCTATCAGTCCCATATTCATTCACATGGACATGACATGATGGAGCAAGCTTTAGAATTATAATAATTTGGCAATGATAGGACTTCTACTTCACAGAGTTATAATAAACACAACTATTACATTGCTTTTAGATAGATTTGTGCCCCTCAGAAATAAATTAGGCAATCAGAAACACTTAGTGATCATTTTAACCCGGGGTGCAAAATTACACTTCGATAAAACCAGAGCCTTTTGAGACACGAGAAAAAAGGGGCAAAAACACAAGCATTGTTAAGCCTGCTGCAGAACAGCAGCAGCAGCAGCAGTGACAAGGGCATCTCCGGGAAAGCAGGGCCAGAGGAAGCCTTGGCAACTCCCCAGACACGAGAACTGTGATCTTCCTGGTGCCATATGAGTCCCCATGGGCCTGGGCCCTGGCTCTGACTCAGAAATACAGAACACAGGCTCAGGTTGCCCTGCACTGGTCTCTGCACTCAGGGGTCAGGGAGGCAGAGAATGGAGGAGACAGCAGGCTGCAAATGCAGCCAGGTGGAAGTGAGGCTCCCCAGGTGTTAATGAGAGCCCAAACCTTTTTACTGGGAATGGCTTTTCTGCAATGAAAGTGTGATTTCCTAAGGTCTGAAAAAAGCAAAGACCTTGGGAGAAAACAAAACCTACCCAGGGACTTCTGCAGCACAGATAAGTAAAATTGTTGGTAATTAAGGACCAGGTCATTTCACTTTCAAAAGCCAGTCACTCTAAGGTTTGATTTTCCCCCACATAAATTGCATAAAAACGGGTCCGGTGAATAATAAATAAGGAGCCTTAAAAACATTTTTTATATTCTTTAGGGGAAAAAATGATTTATAGCAGGGGTCCCCAACCCCCAGGCTACGGACTGATACCAGTCAGTGGCCTGTTAGGAACTGGGCCGCACAGCAGGTGAGTTGCGGGCAAGCAAGTGAAGCTGCATCTGTACTGCATTTGCAGTTGCTCCCCAGCGCTAGCATCACGGCCTCAGCTCCACCTCAGATCATCAGGCTTTAGATTCTCATAGGAGCACTGGTCCCTGGTGCCAAAAAGGTTGTGACCGCTGTTACAGTATCAGAATGCAACAGAGGCTAAAAGCCAAATAAGCAGTATTCTTGCTGTGCTAAGAATTGAGCAGGGTAGTAATGGTGATTAGATTGGTGATGATTCCAAAAGGACTTTTAAAAAGATGAATGAAAATAAAACAACAAAAATAATTTAGTGTCTTAGAGGTTTTTTTGAAGACTGTCTGAGAGTAATGCAAACATTGCTAAAGTATTAGGTCTCTTCCAAGCTGTTAGCTTCTGTAGTGCGTACTACTACAGACTCAGTCAAGTGCTATCTCATCAATGAATGTCAAGGTTTTTCTATTTTATACTTCTAGTTCTTCCATCAATACAAAGCAGACCCTCACTTCCCCTCTTCCCCATACTCCACTCCCCTTCACAGTTAGACATCTCAAAACACTTGCCTACACTTGCTGTCTCCTTCCCGCATTTCCAACTCATTCTATAATCCACTTCTATTTTGTTTCCTAATCAATCATGGAAACAAAGGTTACAGTTTAGTACCTTCATGCCACCAAATTCAACGAAATTTTTAAAAGTCCTCATCTTACTCAGAAACATTCTATATTGTAGATCACTCTCTCCCCATGGTTTTAGTGGTCCACACATTCCTGATTTTCCTTTTTGTTCTGTGGCTCATTTGCAGACATTTATATACGGATGTATAAATTACATCTCCAATCTAGATTTTTCCATTAAGGTCCCAATTTCCCTTAGAAATCTCTTGACTGTCTCAAAGATACGTCAAAATGTAACACATTCACAGCCAAATTAATGATTTTCATCATAGAAACCAGTCTTTTTCTAGAGTTCCCTTTGCAAACACACGGCGACTCTTCCGTCCAGATACACAAACCAGAAACTGAGGAGATAAAATTTGACCCCTACATTCCTGCCTTCACATCTAGTTCCTCATCATGTTATTTACCTCCCAAATTTGTCCATCAGCTACTCTCAACTCCTCCACCACATTCTGCTCCCCAAGCTACCATTACCTTCTGCTCAGACAACCATAATCACCTCCTAGGTGCTCTGACAACAGCCATCCCCGCCATGCTTCAATCTCTTAGGCACATTACAGCCAGAGGCATCTTTTAAAACACAAATCTGATCATATTACCCCCGACTGTTTAAAACTTTTCAATGGCTTCTCAGTATTTTTAGGATGAAGACAATATGGCTTAGTGTGAGCGACATTATCTTCAACCCTGTCTCACCCCATGTCCTCCCTGCCATTCTCTCTATTGCAGCTACATTGATTATCTTCCTATCTTCTCCCAGCCCCTTTCAGCTCATCATGTCCTTTCTGCTATAGGGCTTTTGCATATATTATTTCTTCTTTTTGGCTTTCTTCCCCTCTTCAGCAAGTTATTTCCTATTCTATCTTCAAATATTAACCCAGGAAATATTTCCTTAGGGAAGCCTTTCCTAACCTATCTAAGTTTAAAATACAAATTAGAATTCTTCACCATATAGGGTTTTTATAGAAATCTTTGTAGTGCACATTGTAGCCATAATTTTATGTGTGTTTGTTTTGTTGTTTTTAAATGCCTATACTTCTTAGATTGTAAACAGGAAATACTTGCTCACCATTGTATAACTAGCACTAGCAATGTATGGAATGTCAAAGGTGCTCAATATATATTTAATCAACTAATGAATGTGGCATATGCTGTAGGCTATGACATTCAACTTAGAAAAGCAAAACACACCATAAATTCTTTAGAATGCAGGCTGGACTAGATGACCTTTTCTGTTCCTACCCAAAGTAGGACTTTTTTGATGTTATATATGGGTTAAGGACAGACTTTCTGGTTTTATGAGGTGGCTTCATGCTACCAACTGACATTTCTGTGCCCCGATCTTCTCATCTGCATAGAGTTGTGAGGATTAAAAGCATAAATAAGTTTAAAACACCAAGAACACAGCCTGGTATAATGTAATAGCTGTTTAAATATCAGTTTTGTTATCAATGTTGTTATCCTTTGGATAGCAATGAATAATGACTAAATACTTAACCTAAGGGATAAAACTAAAACTTGGTATTCAGGATTGACCCAGGGTAACCTCAGAGAAATACTGCTGTAAATTAAATAATGGGTATTTAATACCTGAGTCAGGGTCAGGTGGCTCATTGCTGCTTTTTGATATGCCATGTCCAGCTCTGAGTGTCAGTTACCCATTTCTGAACGTATGAGGCACATTCAGCCTAGCTCAGGTTTCAAAATGTGCATAAGGACTTCACTTGAGATTCTCTTGAGTGGACAAACATCCAGTTCCACTTTGTTAGAAACCAGTAACTACAATGTGCAGAATGAACACTCATTCCTGGTTGTATATAGCCACAGGGCTGCACATCAGATGGCTTTTTCTAGATTCTGCGAGCCAGGGTTTCGTCTGGCCACCTCCTCCCTACTGAGCAGCCACTACTTGCTTTACCTAAGACTCTCGGTACTGTTTAAGGTAGATCACTTACACTGAAGTCTGTCTTCTTTGCCAGGCAATGGTATAAAACATAGAGGGAGAGAAGTTGGGTGGAAGTTACTTCAAAGTCTTCTTGCTTCATGACCTCAAAAACCACAGACAAAGCATCTGGCAAGATCAAAGTAAGAACAAGGGGAAATTAGCTGCAGGTAACATCACCAAATCTGCATTTAACTATAAACACTCTTAAAAACGAGGATCTAATAGAAAAATAAGCAGAATTAAGAAGTAAAAAACAGAGAATTAAGAAGTAAAGAACTAGGATCAGTTCTTAGTTCTTCCACAAACTAGCTGTTTCCCAAACCTTGAGCTTCTATTATACATATCAGTATGTATTAAATCAGGTTCCATTGCACCATTGTCCTCAAGGACATTGAATAAACCACTTAATTTATCCTAGTGTCATCTTCACAATGATAAAATACCATTTGTCTTAACTATTCCAAAAGATTGGTGGACAGTCCAACAAGATAATACATACGAAAATGCCTCATAAATTGAGAAGCAAATTTAAAGCTTCATGCCCATCAGCTAGAAGAGATGAAGGCATACAGAAAGGAAGCAAATGTATTTTCCAGGTCATCCTGACAAGCAGAGCAGGGGTTGGGCTTACTGCCCCATTTTGTGTTCTGGTACCTTCTCCCTCTTAGGGTAAAAAAAGACAAATGCTAGAGGCAATCCTAAATCCCAGGTATTACTTCAAAGACAGAAAACTGATGACTATAAAAAGGACAATCAAGCTCAGTTTAAAAGACTTGAACGAAGGGAAGGGAAAATGCATATTCATAAATTACAGCCCCTGAGTGTAATATACAACACATTTGTTTCCACATGAACGCAGGTCATAGTAGATCAGACCCTGAGCAATGTTTATTTTCACTTGGTATTCCACAACATAGATGGAAGCCATGAAAATCAAGTTCAAACAATTTCCTTCTCTTAATGTTTGTTGTTAAATTAGAGAATGTTAATATTAGTTTAAAATGCAGTGCCTGCACATAATAGGCACAACAAATATTTCTAACTACTGATTGAGTTATTCTGTTAACCAATTTTTGCATACACTCATAATTACAAGAGTTAGCACTGATTTGCAGCTGTTCCCAGCCAGCTGGTTTTGTACATGTTGTCATGGTTCTGAAATAGGCCACAGGCAAGAATTTCTATATTCTTTTCACAAATGGGGAAAGTGAGATGGACAGGCAGACCAGTAAGTCATCTAGTCAATCAGGAGCAAAATAAGGATCTGGAACAGATTTAAAAAAAACAAACAAACCGATATTTTAAAAGAACACAATTAAATCTAAAAATCTAGTTTAAAAAAAACTAGATTTAGTTTTAACAATTGTTTAGTTTTAATAATTGTTTAGTTTTAACTTAGTTTTAACAATTATTCACACATGAACGCAGGTCATAGTTTATGAAAAATAAATTCTTTATGAAAAATAAATCAAACCGATTTTATCTTTTATTTATATTCTACATTTCAGTCAGCTTGGGAAGTAAAATTAGATTGGAGTGGATAATTAATTTACTTTTCTTTCATAATCATTTACATACTTTGATATTTCCTATCCTAATAATAAGTATATTATTTTCTGTTTTTGCCATAAATGTCTTTATCAAAATTTTATTTTTAAAAATCCTCAATATTATTTATTCTGTATTTAGCAACAACAACAACAACAAAAACCTCCCTCAATCCTCCCAACATACCTTTTAAAGAAAGTGAAGGGAGAAAACCACTCCTACATAATTTTCCAACGATACGGTAATATAGATTCTTAAATCTGATGTTCAGAGACTAGATTATGAAAATTAGATTATGTAAAAGCTAATTATTTTTTAGTTGAATTCAGGAAATGCATGCTTAAAACTGAGCAAGAAATGGACAACAAGGGATAATTAACATTTCAAAAAATAATATGCAGCGAATACCCTCTGGTAGTGGGCAACTGCGAGTCTCATGAGAGAGAAGACAGAGCAGAGATCCAGAGGAGAGAAGGAGAGAGGAGCCCACACTAAGGGCACAAATGCCCAATCCCGAGCCTAATCACTGAGTACTGATGCGACGGAAAAGGCCAAGGGTGCTGGTGTTCAGGGATAAGGGGATGGAACCAAAGACAAGATTGCAGATGACATAAATGCAGAAGTGACCACAAGCCCACATCCGTGTTCCTGAGGTAGTAACTACATTAACACAGGAATGGCTCCCTCACTGCTCCTCAGTACTAGGCCTGGATGAAACGGAGGAAAGGGAAAGCCAGCGTGTGTCTACACTACGGCAAGGCCTCCTCTCTCCTTCACTGTCTGCATAGCTATAAGAACAAGCACGCTGTACTAGAATTCCCCATCCACTGGAGACTGGCAGGGTCCCACCTGACTGCTCTGCAGTCTGCTGCAATACCCATCTTTTCTTGGCCTCCCTTACTGCAGCTGAAGAGCCACTTTAAATTAATTTCACAGGATCAGAGAATTTGGGGGTAAAGAGATCTCAGAGATCACCGATCCATTGATGTTACAGATGAGGAAACAAAAGCTTAGGGAGGGGAAATGACTTTCCTTCATAACGAATGCACCGTTTTTTCCAGGAAAAGTCAATTGATTTTATAGTTTTATATTTTACATAATATAACAACCGTAATTTAAATAAAACAAAGTTGACAAATGGAGAGAAAAAAAAAGGCAAACTAATAACAGCATTACTATAATCTTAAGTAGCCATGGAAGTTCAGGCAGGGTTTATTCCTTAATTAAATTCATCGTTCTTTGCTTAAAGAGATATGAACAAAGAAACTTGAGAAACTCAGAGTAAAAGAAATCTGGATATGATTTTCCTATCTGGCTAAGTGGCATGGTATAAACCAACTACAAATCTATTCCTGACTGAAAGAGTGATGTAAAGAGATATCATTACGAAATAAAAAAGAAAAGTGACTACATCTACTTCCTTTGGGAGCTGAAGCCTCAGTATAAACGAACCTGGGTTTGGTTTCTTACCTTTGTAATTTTCCTTCTTTATGAAATAATCCATCAGTAAATTGAATGTAAAGTTATCTGGAAAAATTCCATATTGAACCTATAATGAAAGTGAAAATAAAAGGAAAATAAGAAAAAAATATCCATTTTAACTCAACTTATTACATATGCCTATGTATTATTCAGGACAAAACTTGCCACCATTAGCTTTAAAATATTTGACTATCGTTTTACAGCATCTGTGACAGTGAAATAGAAGCTATGACTGATGAGGTTTGGTAATCAGGGTGAGAAAGTTGTGAGGGGGTGTCTGATGTAAGACCATTGATATGTGAAAAATAAAAATTATAACACCTCATCACAGTTTAAAAAACAAAAACAAAAACAAAAACCAAACAAACCACACCAAACCAAAACCCCCCACATATCCACTGGTTCAGAGGTTCTTTTTATAAGGTATAAATATCAATGCAAAAAATGGATTTCTATGGGAAAGAACACATTATCACATGATGTAGCATTTTCTAGTCCTTAAGACTATTTTTGCCCCCAACTTTACTAAAATATAACTGGCATATAATGCTGTGTAAGATTAAGGTGTACGTCATGATGAGTTAATATACATTAGATTGAGAAATGATTACTACAGTAAGGTTAGTTAACATACCTATCACCGCACATAATTACCATTTTGCTGTGGTGGTGGTGGTGATAAGAATATTTAAGACCTATTTTCTCAGCAACTCTCAAGAATACAATACAATATTGTTAACTACTGTCACCAAACTGTACATTAGATCCTCAGAACTTATCCATCTTATAACTGGAAGTCTGTATCCTTTGATCAACATTTCCCCATTTCTCTCAACCCCTGGCATCCACCATTCTACACTGTTTCTATGAGTTTGGCTTTTTTAGATTCCACATATAAGTGAGATCGTAGGGTATTTGTTTTTCTGACTGACTTATTTCCCTTATCATAATGCCCTAAGTTTCATCCAAGTTGTCACAAATGGCAGGATCTCCTTTTTTATAGTCGAATGGTATTCCATTGTATATACTTATTACCACATTTTCTTTTTCCGTTCATTCAACAATAGACAAGTTGTTTCCATTTCTTAGCTATTGTGAATAATGCCGCAATGAACATGGGGTGCAGATATCTCTCTGATATAGTGATTTCATTTTCTTAGGATATGTACCGAGAAGTGGGATTGCTGGATCATGACAGTTCTATTTTTAATTTCTTGAGGAATCCTCATACTGTTTCCCATAGTAACTGCACTAATTTACATTCCCACCAATAGAAGACAAGTATTTCCTTTTTTACCACATCCTTGATATCACTCTTTATCTCTTGTTCCTTAGACTGGTTTTTAAAGACCCAAGAAATATGTCAACAAAATATTACTAATCAAGCTCCTAGAATGTTCTGTTCAAAACAGCTGAATAGTTGAGAATCCTGTTTTCTCGAGATGTGGATCCCTTAGCATCTGCCTCAGAATGTTCTAGGAGTGTTTTTAACAATGTAGAGTCTTAAGCCTCAGACTTATAGAATCAGAATCTCTGAGAATGGGGCACAAAAACTTGAAGTTTTAGTGGACATCCTATGTGGCTTTCAAGCACAGTTAAGTTTGACTACTAATGATCTAAATTGTGGTTATATATATATTTTTTTGTTTTAAATTCTTACTTCAGTGGGATTCGCTCCTATCCCCCACATTGCCCCATTCTTCCCCCACTAAGCACTAGAAACACCTGAGGAATTTTTTCAAACTATACCCATCCCGTTGGGAGATTCTGATGTGCCTAACCACCCATGTGAATCACTGCTGAGTTGAGTCACTGTTACTCTATGGGATGGCTCAGGTATGCTGAAATGGAAACAAATGTTTAGAAGCTATTGTTTGAAAGGCTGGAGCTCATGGGCAGAGTCTATATTTCTCAAAACAGTCATTTAAATCAGCATTAGTCCCTAGAGGCATGGTAAAAACAAAATATTTTAGAATGATAAATCATTAAAGCTGGTAGGAGCTTTAGAAATCAACTGGTCAGTGATTTTCAACCCCAGCTGCAAATCAGAATGAACTTGGGAGCTTTAAAAAGATACCAATGAGAGATGAATAGGCAGAGCACAGAAAATTTTAAACACAGTAAAACTACACTATATGATACTATAATAGTACATATATGTCATTATGCATTTGTCCAAACCCATAGACTATACAACACCAAGAATGAACCTTACTGTAAAGAATGGATTTTGGGTGATTATGTTGGTCATTGTTGGTTCTTCAATTGCAACAAATGTACCGTTCTGCAGTGGATCTTGATAATGGGGGAGGCTGTGCATAGGTGGGGACAGGGAGCATATGGGAAATCTCTGTACCTTCTCAATTTTGCTGTGATACTAAAACTGCTCTAGAAAATAAAGTCTACTTAAAAAAAATTTTTTTTTAAACCAATTAAAAAAAATACCAATGCCTGGGATCCAAGAAGATCCATTAAACTAGAGTCTTAGGGGTAGAGAAAGCATCTATAAATTTTAAAAGCTTCTTGTGTGATTCTGCTGGGAAGCCAGGATTGGGAATCACTGACTTAGTACAACTCACTTGATTTAGAGTTGAAAAAACTAAGACCTAGAAGGATGAATTATTTGCTTTAAGTTGCAGGCAGTTGGTGGAATTTAAGAGATTATAGGCCGGGTCTTTTGACTTCTTGTCCAGTGTTCTTTCTACTAAAAGACTAGGAGCAGCAGAAAATGAGACAGACTATTCTGCCTTTCTAGACTCTCCTTGCTTTGTTTTCAAAGAATCTTCTTTTTTGAGTGTAATCTGTGTCATTAAACTCTGAACTGATGAGAGCAGGATTTACTCTATTCCTTCCCCTGGGGCCTCATATTAGATTTATCTGTGAACTTGCTTATCTGCTTTATTAAATATAAGTTTCCTGACAGGAGATTGCTCATTTTTATAGATAATGCCATACACAATGCAATGTCTCTCACACACAAACTGTCTGCAATGTATATTAAGTTAAACTGGGCCCAAGTCATGGGAGCAAAAAGTCCCCAAAATGAAATTATTTCCTTTTGAGTTTTATCATATGAGATCCATTGACACTACAGAAATAATGCATTTTCATAAATATATTGTTAAAGTCTTTTTATGGGTCAAAATAGTGTTGTAGCTTGAGACTCATAATAATAACATTCTAAACTTTTGCTTATTTTGTACTTCATTGCTCGAGGGGAGGAGTCAGGGAATTCAGAAGACATGTTTTGAGTAACCTAAGAATACCGTCTTTGTAAGATAGCCTGCATACTATGAAGAGCACATTCCAGCAAAATGGTCTTGTCTTTTTCCCTAAAATTCACCAAAGGAAATCAGACAAACAATCCAAGGCTTACAGATCAAGAATGAAAGGACCACCAGTGCAGAGTTCTTGTGATTAGACTACCTTTGCTTTTACCTGACTAAGTCACTATGCTTGGAAAAGCAGCAGCTCCAGGAAGTTTTACTTTTTAACGTGCTGATTAATTTATATCCAGCTCCATTCTAAAAAGGATATCTGAGGGTAAATAATTTTTAGAAGTTATTTCTTGTACCATATTTGCTGTACTGTAATAGGTTCAAACCCCATATCATCTAAAATCAGAAGAACAAGCTGCAAATGCCAGGAAAGCACTCACCTTATTTACAAGGGTATATAAGGCTTTGTCTTGTGCACCATATTTTAGACACTGCCTAATCCAGGTGTGGATAGTCCAGTCTCTCAGGTACCAGCAGTTGGGGCTGTGTCGGAATCTAAATAAAGCATAGGAAGAGAGAAAACTGATGTCAACTCTTAAATATCAATACCAAAATATATCTTTCATTGGCAGGTCCTTTTCTTTGATATTTACAGATGTGCATTTGATGTGACCAAAGTTATAAAAGTCAACAGTCGAAAACTTGAGGATAAAACTCATTAACTATAAAAGTCTGAAATGGGAAAGAGAAGGCAAAATAATAACGAACAAAACTATTGTAAAATTTTTACTCCTTATTTAATATCCCCTAATCCAATATCTTTTTTAAAAATATGAGATTTGTGAAAAATGATTTGTGAAAAATACTAACCATGGTGTTATGTGAATACATGTTTCATTAGAAGAAAGATGTGAAGCTGAAGCTGACACCTTAGAATTTTAAAATAAATCAGAGGTAGCAAAAAAGACAAATAGAATGCATAGCAACTCTAGAGGGAAATCAACTTTGGGTTACACATATTTCTTGTGGCACTTAGGAGAGATTGGTACACTCTTCACTGAACCAACGGAAAATACAAAGAAGAAAAAAATAAACATTGAGCAGAATTTAGCATTAAGGTCCTCCAGGGCTTCAGGATCCAAATCCCACAGCTGCCTTCATAGCTCCATTCTAGCTCTTCGGTCTGTCTCCTCTTGCTTGCTACTGGTCCCCACATGGTTTTACAAGACCTAAGCAGTCTAAGCTGAGGCGTATATGGTGACAGAATTCCCACAAAGAAATGGAAGTTGGAAAGGGATTCTGAATGTGACTCTTGCCTTGAGTTCACACACATTGGTAACACTTCTCCTTGCTTTTGGGAGTCCATGCCGCAAGACTGAGTGACAGCAGAGACAGGGACCAGAGACAGGGCCGTCAAGAAGTTCTATAAAGGGCTTTGCAGTCCTTTTAATTTTTGTTCATCTGTTTCAACTGGGACGGACCCTCAAACATCATGTCATGTCAACTGAAGTCCTCACTTTTTCTTTAACCATTCGGGAAGCAGATCAATGCAATCTCTAGGCCCCACAAAAAATCAAACTGTTTTTTAAAAACAAAAGGCAAGACAAAAAGTTGGAGCGAAAGGATTTTGTGCTATATTTGAGAGTCGGGGTTATAGGCTAATACGAGTGTTTCTTCAAAGGTCGATTATTCAATCCGACCCTTGTTATTTACTGCCATCTGCTACTGGGACAGTTTCCTGCTGAACAGATTCTCTGCCAAAGTAAAAGCTGAGAAAAAGAGCAAGTGAGAAGTAGTATTTAATTTAGGCTATTTATTGGTGCTCTGGTTAGAGATTTGGCAAAAATAAGATCTGAAGATGTTTTATGGATTTAGAGTCACCTAACCCTCTCCAGTCTTTCCAATATCTTAGATTTGGCTGGAAAATGTCTCTTTCACTCTTTTCATAGAAAGGCATTAGACTGTATAGGTGCCTGAGATATTAAATCTAATGAGATCTTCTGCATAGAGATACAACAAAATAGATCTTTTGTTATTTCATGCTTTACCTCAGATTTTAAAATCAACAGTTAAGTTACTTGAGTTCTCCTCCTTGTTACTCTGAAAAATCTGAGATTTAACGTGTAATGGCCAATAAAAGTTAAATTTATATTTTAAATTTAAAAAGTCAAGTGACATACCGGACCTATTGCCTGATAGTGATGCTTCTTCATTAGTCTATAACTTCCCTGAGCAAGTAAGGGTGGCAACTGACTTGCTCATCATTGATTCCTCAGTGCCTGACACAACTTGTGGCCCACAATAAGTTTTCGGCAAATAAGAGCTTTAATCAAAACATGTATTAAATGCTATTATATACCGATCATTTTGTTAACATCTGTGGTAAGAAAAAGTGTAAATTCTCTGTTTGGGGCATTTAAAATCTCATGATGAAAACAAAGTATACAAACAAAGGTTAACAATAACACAAGGTGGGACAATCACTGCTCAAGACACAAAGGGCACTTATAGGTGTTTTGGTAGTAGTGGTTGTTAGGTTCAGTCTGTTTTTCCTTTAAAAAACAAACAAAATGAAATAAAAAATGTCAATTTTCTCCTTTACTCGAGATTATTTTAAACCTGATCCTCATTTAAAATCTGATCTTCCATCTTAGGATATCTCCAGTAACCACTAAGGTTATGGCTTTTCTTTTTGATGGACTTTAAAATAAGAGCACCATGACTATATCCAACCAAACACCCTTTTTCCTTACTCATGATCAGTAAACCATTTTCAGGCTTTAAGAAAGAATAACAAAGATCGATAGGACCTAGCTATAAATCTTCAAGGCTCAAACTAAAATCTGTTTTAAAGCCTTTTTAACTGTTTGAGGCTAACTTCAACATAAAACAGAGAAGTCTTTTTTTCTCAAAAAGCCTTTCTGTCTCACACTTTATTTCAAGACCTTCACAACTAATATAAGCATCTCTGCACTGCAGCTCTTTGAGAGATTTGTCAACAGACTCGAATGGGTCTTTAATGGGTCTACTTCCTCTCCCATCCTGGACTAGGACTGCTTGGTGTGACCTCTGCTCTCTAACACCTAATAACCCAGATACACAACCATGATCAGGACATTTTCAACTAAGTGACAACATTAAATCAATTTAGGAAGAAGAAGGGAACACACATGTATTACAAAATATGCGGCCCCAAATGCGATCCCTGCATTTACCAGCCAAGCAGAAATCAGTGTTAAAAAAGAAATCAGTACATAACTTATGGGAGTAGCTATTTAAAATAAATAACTCAAAACATTGGGATAGCAGGGTCTAACTTTGGACAGTGAGTTTGGAAAGAATTCCTGTCAATGACTTTTTAAACAGTTCAGACAGATAAAGTTGGGTCCTTTTCAGAAATGCCAGGGATAATATGATAGGCAGGTAAGTCTCTAGAAAGGGTACTTGCCTGGAATGGTTCTGTGGACTGCTGGACCAGCATTCTCCCTTTCAGCCAGGAGAAAGGCAGAGACAAGAACACAACCAACACATTGATTTTCCAATTTGCCTGCAAACAGACTGCCTTTTGTTCTCGCTTGCTCTGACCATCGGTCTGGCAGATTATAGGCGGCCACTGTAGGAGTCCCCTCTGTGCCCCATGCCATCAGCTGTTTGCTCACCTCAACAGAAGCGTTATTATTATCCAGGCCAGCAGACTGCCGAGCTAGGCAAACCGTGTGAGTGCGGAAAAGATAAACAAATGCGGCCCAAATAACCCCAACAATGCTTGCAGTCATAAAGTCGGGAGACATTCTGAGTTTCCAGATGATAAAATATAAGTAAACTTACAATAATTCTAAAGATATGAGTATTTCTTGAAGGATGGAGGGGCACAAGAAAGAGGAGAGAATGAAGAAGTATACTCTCAAGCTCTGGTTCTAGTTCCAAAACTTGGTATCCCAGGGCTGAAGGGATCTCTGTCCACAGTGCTAAGTGTAGATTCCAGGTGAAGACAGAACTTGCTTGGGAAGCCAACTCATGGCCAATCAAATGGCAGGAATTGAGAAGCTTCCTCTCCTCAAAAATCAGGCTATTTATCAGGATTCTCCAAGGCATTCACCTGCACGATTATAATGAGCAATAGCTCTTTCAAGACTGATGTCATCAGGAAGTAAGGAAGGAGAGCAGAATCACAGGCTGCAAAATTGACAACGGGGCAAAAGTCTTTGATACCTTAGAGATATCTGAGAAGGGAAGAGCAGTTATATAAAAGAAGTCAAGAGTGAAAAGAAAAACACCAGAGACTTACCATGACTACGTAGAAGGTACTTTACTGTGTGCAAAAGTCACATGGGATTTCCTATTTGTAACCAATTTCATCATTTCATTAAAAAAAAAAGTGGGATAGCCTTTCTTTTATTTGGGATTCAAGTAAAAGTTACCGTTGAAGGGGAAAGTGGCAATGTTCAGCAGCTCTTTCAGTATCACAAACAAAAGTGCTCCTGGCTGAGCAGGGCTAATGCACAGATGCCAGAGCCTGGAGCTCATCTGCTCCACCATTTAGCAGCAGCACTGGCTCTTCCATATGAATGAGCAAGCTTTCCACAACGTTTATCTGATTATGAGAGCCACCATCCTCAAACACACATGAAGCTTTCCCTCCTCCCTAGTGAATTTGGATTCTGTATCCTGTGGCAACAGGCTTTACAGATGGAAACCTCAGTCCTCAGCTAGGCAGACATGGAGATGGGTGATCGGGTCAAGGGAGGAAAGAAAGAATGCCAAGAAGAAAATACAGCTGGCTCCAAAGCCAGTAATGTGGACTGGGGATCTTATCAATGAAGCAAAGTGTATAGAGTAATTATTAAAAGGTTTGAGAGCTTTCCTGAATTAGAACCAAAGAAGCTATCCTGTGATTAAACCAGAATCTGATTCAATCATGGCCATCCACTTTCTCATTCTAAAAGGATAACTTTTTTTTTGCATCCTGCAGGAAATTCTGCTTTCATCAATTATTAGTTGTCCCCAACTACCATGAATAAAATGAAATTTTGGTGAAATAATTTTCAAATGATTATTATATTTTTTGTTAAATGTTTAAAAAGGGGGGCAGATTCTAATATAGGAACTGATAATAAGAAAATAATAGATTAAAATCTCTTTCCTGCTTGAGATTCTTGATTATTAATCTTATAAATAGGGGAGCTTCAGTGAATTTTAACTTTCAACAAACATGTCCTACATGTACATGTTTGCAGATAAAATGTCTTTTTCAACAAGTTCTAATACCTTTTTCTTCTTTAAAAGAGAGGTTTACAGAGATATAATGTACAAACCATAAAATTCATACTTTCAATGTATAGGTCTATGAGTTTTGACAAATGTGTCCAGTTGTGTAACTCCCGCCACAATCTAGATATAAAAATAGTCTGTCATCCCTAAAAATTCCTTAATGCCTCCTTTGTAGGCAACATTTCCAGGGTTTGCTGGTCAATTTAAGGAAATTTTATACAGATAACCTCCTCAGGTCCCTTTCTAGTTCCACATTTATTACTTTTGTCAGAGGAAAAGCAAATGAGGTTATAAAACCACAATTTTTATGTGTTAGTTTATAATTTATATTCTGCCAATTTCCAAAAAGAATTTGAAAAAATTTAAACCCAGTTTGCAAGTTGTTTTCTGAGTCCTACACACAGCCATTAGACCTCCTGGCATCCCTACTTGCCATTGTAAAAAGGGTGATAAGTAAGTGGATTTTTGATAAAGAATAACATAGGCATAGAATTTTGCAAATGTGAAGTGCTAAATAAATGCAGCATAATAACATATTTTTTAAAAGTGAAGATGGATAAGAGGGGTTTGTTAGCTATCAGATTCAAAGTCTAAATTTGTCAGATCCAGGGCTTAAAAATGAGGTCATTAGCATTTCACCTGGAAACATACTGGTATGACACATGAGAAACTACTCTAGGAGAAATAATCTATTTTCCATGTCCACTCATGGAACAGAAAGAAAGCAATGCCAAGTAGGACGTTACGTCCTCAAATTATTATCTCTTTCTCTTCTCTCTGACCTCCTGGCTGTTGTTTTGCCAGACTGACCTCTCTCAATCTAGGAGACATATTTCTTATTCACGAAATAAGTATGTGCCAGGCACGATGATCTCTATTCTACCCAATTTCCTCTAACTCCAGACTTAAAGATGACATCTCCTTTCTGATACTGAAATAAAGGCACCTATAGATTGACTCTATGCTCTGTTGCTCTTTCTTTAATGGTATATAAAGGTAAAGAGTCCATCAGAATGAAGCCAATTGTTCTTTGTCTGAAGCCTGTAATGCTATTTTTATCATCCTCCAAAAGGTAATGTATGTGGATAATAGAGAAGGATTATTTGTGGGCAGAATAGAAAAAGAAAAAAGTATTTACACTGATTGCGGAGGTGCCCTCTTTGAGATGGCCCAAAAGGAGAAAATCACTGTTTTTTGTGGCCGACAACTGACCTGTTAGCAAAACTGCACCCAGAAGCACCTGGTGGGGCCACTCCAGCCACTTTAAAGCTGGACACACAAGTTAGCTTCATGCCTGAGGGACAGTCACTCAAAGGCAAGGTGAGGCTAAAGGGAGAGAGAGGGCCTTTAGCTAGGAACAGCAGGAAGTTGAGAAAAATTGGATTTTAGAACCAGTCCTATTTATAAAAGTACATAAAGTTGTGGAAACTACTTGGTTTGGGCAGAGATAAAGGAAATTTTTCTGGTTTTGAGTAGGAAATCTATGCACAATGAACGAGCCAGTTTTAAGAAAACACACACTTTTCCCGATGTCTTCTGAAGTTCTGGCTAGGAACTTCAGATAAAATGTCTGCAAAATCATGAGTAGTAAACGCAGTGACTGAGACAGGAAGATGACATATTAATTAATCAATCACTGGCAGGCTGTGCATCTGAATCTTCTGAGAAGAAAGGTCAGAAAAAACAAGGAGGAAAACAAAAGTATAGAAATCAGAATTATTGGAGTACTCTAGGCTTAGTGAAATTTCAGGATTAAGTCTGCCACAAAAGAAGTGAGCAGGCAAAGAAGCCCGCCTGGGGGACAAAGCACAGCAGCATAAAGGCAGGGAAGAACTAAGCTGGCGTTGAGCAGATTTCTATGTTTGTGTGTGTGATTATGGATTTCTTTAGGAGCATTTCGGAAGGAAGAGAAGCTCAGCACTAATCTGGATTTCTTAAGAATCAGATTTTTTTTTCTTTGATAAAGAAGAAAAGCATCTCAGTGTTTCAAATGTTCTGATTCTCTAACTCATGGAAAAGTTGAATCCCTAAGGATTCTGTTTATAGCAAAAGGTAAGAGTGGACTTACTTCCAGTTATACAACCCAACTTCATAGATGTTTTCTATTTCTGTAATTCTACTAATTCTCCTATTAAGCTTTTAAGCAAATAAAAGGCAAGGACAAGTTTTCTACCTTTTTGTGTCCTAAGACTGTATAAATACCAACAATGTATGTTGAAATTCATGAGTATTATTTATATGTGAAACAGTAATCCACTTTTGGTTTTGAAGTATCATCCTGCCTATAAATGGGTAAAGCCAGGAGAAATGCTTCCTTTTTTGTACAAGGCAGGAGGAGATCAAAGACTACAGAGGATGTGGAATAATATGTGGTCATTCTGGAAAACCACCTCGCTTCTTCCCCGTGCTGTCTCTTTCCCATTATATATAAAAGAATATATGGATTCTGCGGTACAATAAGTTTGGGAAACAGACAAGCTGATAGGAGAGTGAAACAAAAGCATGAGGGCAGAGTACACGGGTTCAAAGAATTCCTCTAACAAGTTCTAAATCAAAACACTTTGACTCTTCTCAAGATTGGAAGCGATCTTGAAAGCCATCTAATTAAGTACATTGAAGATAGGGGAAGGAAGAAAAGTTTATATAGAATTAGAGAATTCTATGCTATCTAATAGAACAGACTGGTAGGGACTTTCACTATCCACTGTTCACTGAACTATTTATTCAGAAGTTACTATTTACCAAGCCTTGTACTGGGTGATGTGAAATTGTCTAGTCTAATTCCTTTACTTTATAGATGAGGAGGAATCTTGGTATCCAGTGAGATGAGTAGATTTACCCAAGATAAGCACAGTTAGTAACAGGACTCTAAAAAGTATCTCTGCAGTTGGACAAAGGTCTCTAATATACAGATAAATAAATAATATCTTTTCTAAACTTAGAAGAAGAATTCAGAGAAAAGTACTCAGGTTGTGAAATAGTTCTGAATCATCCTGAACTGGCTGTTTGACTTTGGAAAGTCACTCAGTCCTCCAGGGTTTCAGTTCCTGTAACTGTAAAATGAAGAGGTAGGATTATCTGGATCATGAACTCAAGTGTCTACGGGGGCCAGTCAGTTAAAATAAATGCTTGAAGAATCATGTACACAATAGGTGCAAAGCTGCTTGTACTATGATCACGCAAACTGGCTGCCTAGTTATACTGTTTTTGAAAATATACTCTATGGGCCAAACAAAACACACTGAAACTCTGGACTAGAGCAGGCCCCTGAAACTCCTTCCAGCTCTTCAGTTCAATGACTCTAAAGAATAATAAGCCTCAAAACATCAGTTATTTCCCCATTTCCATGAAACCAGAAAAAAAGTGATACAAATAAGTGAATAAAGACACAAAGATAAACAAGCTACCAGTCAGCCGACAGCTTATTCTACTCTTTTCCGCTGGGACTCCATTCCTCTACCAGGTGAACATCATTTGACCCAGTTTGGGTAGCAATTGGTATTTAAAATTTCAAGATGAAGCAATACAGCCACTAAAGTTTAACTCAAAGTTCCTAAAGCAAAGTTTAATTAGAGATCAAGTTTTATAGGAAATAAAATTATCAGCATTTGATCCTTCTATTAGTAAAGTATTTTCTTCTACTCAAATGAATACTTCATTGTATTCAATTTATATCTAAAAGTCAGCCATCCAAAGTAACTCTTACACAACAGGAATTGTTCTGTATGTTGCTACTTTCTTTCACTCCTTAAATAAATTATTGCTAAGCAGTCATAATCACCCAAACAGTTCACAACCATAACTTATTTTTGGTATAAAACCCCTGTTATCCGGCAACTCCTAGAGCAGATATGGTTGAATCCTTTAAAAAGGGGAGAGTGAAATGGGGGTGATTATAGGGATACTAAGAAATTACTTGCCAGTTTCTGAAACCATAAAAGGAGGACACAATCACTTTTTGTAGCTAAAAAGAAAAAGAAATTAAAAATTGAGATTTATTTTTGTTAGTCCAATTGGTTTTCAGGAAGCTTTAATTTACCACTTAAACAAACAAACAAAGAAAAACCCCTTATTTGTAAATGAAGGCAGGAAAATTAAGGTGACTTTTCTTTCTAGTGCTGCCAAATGATAAAAATCAGGAGAACTACATTTAATAAACAGCTACTCTATTTAGCTCAAGCTAGCCACCTCCCCATACTAAAACCAAACTTAAAAAAAAAACCTGAATGTTTGAAATAGTACAAATAGACACAATATACTAAAAAATTTCTTAAGAATGACCAAACATAAACTTCATGCCATAGGAAGGTTAAGGGTCAGAGACAAATCTTTTTAATATGATAACAATCATAAAAAGAATAATTACAAATTTTGAACAGGGAAGAGCTAGTTCTTTAGTAAAATACCAAATACAAAGGGCTGGGTTCATCTATTCTGGCCGACAAACTTTCCATAAAACCAGCACACTACAGCTAAACAAAAGCTCTTAGGCTGGCTCAGAAGGAGGGCACGAACAATTTGAAAAACATCTTTTATTGCCTGAGAAAAAAAATTTAAATGTTGGAAAGTGCCAGGAGAGCTGCCTGCATCACTGTGACTGCAGGCAGCTTTTCAAAGTCCCTCTGCTTTTCTAAGTATGAGTCATAGAGAAAGGAGAGCTCGTTGGCAAAGATACAGTCTTTCCTCTCTGGTCCCACCCTCCCTCCCCCTTTTATTTATTTATATATTTACATAAAGCTTTGATGGATACCAGTTAAATAGAGTCCAGACAGGCTTAACTGAAGACGTCTGAACACCAGGGAGGCAAAATATCGTTACAGAAGTCTCTATTGTTGCCATTGTGAGCCACAGACGCAGGAAAGCATCTTCTGCATCCTAAAAAGGGCTGGGTCCATTCATTGATCATGTGTCCAATGATGGCTGCACTTTGTGGGAGAGGAGGGAGAAACAAGCTATGAAAATACCTCCGCTTTCCTAGATTCCTAAACATCATTAGCTCATACACCGGACAATTACAGCGAGCTGGAAGGGGTAGGAGCTCATCCTTTACGGGTACACAGTAAGTGGAATTTCAACCACAGTGGCTGGCGGCTTTCTGCATGTACAAGGCTGCTACGATGCACGCAGCCTTCAGGAACAGGCGCGATTTTTCCTTCATTGACTTTGGGCAAAAAAGCAAGGGAGCTAGTTAAAAAAAAAAAAAAAAGGGCATAGAATAACATTAACAAAAAACTGAATGCTAAACTAGAGAGAGAATAGTTCTACTTCTGTATCTATATGGAACCACTTATTACAACAGAGGGAGCATTTGCTGAAGGCAAAGCTGCTCTCTTTTGCATATGATCATCGACCTACCATGAATTGAGATATTATGCTAGACATTCTAATATCGCTTACTAATTGCTTTACGTATGTTTTTCCTAAGGCTAAGGCCTGTGGCTTAACTGCCTTTTTTGGGTAGTAGAGAAGTAGTTAAAATATAAGATTTGGCATCAGAAAGACCTCATCCCTACTTTATAAGACCAGGAAACTGACTGTAAAACCTCAGGATCCTAATTGTAAAATGGGAATAAAAGGTATAGTACAATTCTGGGTTGATATGAGGATTGAGAAGATGATATGTGAACTGCTTAGTATAATGGCTAGCACATAGCTCTTTCAGACAACCTGGACAGAATAGTCAACAGCAGCCACATGCCAAGGGCCACTGAGTTAAATGTGAGCTCTTATGACTATCTATCTCCCTCCATATCAGATGTGGCTTGCATAGTGCTGGGCACACATGTGCAGCAAATACCTTACTTCCACTGGCCAACTGAGATAAAGTAAGAAGAACAGGGTAGGATAGTAAAAGCCCTGTGCCCCTTATTCTTCTAGAAACAATGTCAAATGAGGAGCTGCAAGGCGAAGCTGAGAGAAGAACAGAGAGGCTTTTCACAACCACAAGGGCTCAAAGCCAACCAGTACAGGGGTGTGCCAGTCAGTCTGATGACTGGTAGCAGGGTTGCTGATCTTTATGACAGAAAAAGGGCCAGATAGGGAGAAGGGAGTTGGGAGGTAACCTAATGAGGAGTTAATTTACCCATTAGTGCTCTTCTGCTTTTGGACTGGTTTTCATAAGCTTGGCAAGGCAGAGCTAAATAACACCATAGAGTTTGTGCCTGACTCCTGTCGGTTCAGTGCCCACCAGCCTCTGGCTGGAGTCAATAACTAAGGAGTATGGACACCTAATAAAGATAAACTGAACCACTTAAAAGAGAAGCTGCCAAGCACTGCTCATGGCTCTGATATGTTTGGGACAAAATCTCAGAGGAATGAAATAGACATCTATGTAGGACATGTCACCTATTGAAGCCTGGGAAATAAAGAAAAAAAAAGGCAACGTATTTGCTGCTAAGCAAGCCACTGTCCCCGCCTGCAATTGTTGCACCCCCAGAGCAGCCAAGAACCCTCTTTATTCATCTCTTATTCACCACTGATAACTCCAAAAGATTTAAGAATGAAGGTTCCCACATTCTGGCCCCCCACCCAAATGGACAGACAATCTGGAGAAAGCATCTGACAACAGCCACATGACAGCAAAGGACCACTGAGTTCATGGAATATCTGTGAAAAATATATAACAGTTTTCCTCATGTTGAAAAAAAAATTATGGATACAACTAACTACTACTAACTGTGATTGAGGACCCTATGTTATGCAAAAAGAAAAAGAAAGAGGGTGAGCTGTTGCTATAGTGACCAAAGAATTTGATCATTTCTAGGATTTTCCATAATCTCATGCAACCCTAGGAAAGTCTAATTTATTAGCACTACTTGTACTAACTATATTTCTAGGATTGAATAAATGAATGAATGAATGAATGAATGAATACTTATAAAAGGGCAACATGATATAAGAGCTTGCTTTGGGTATTTGGAAATACTGCCATTTGCAGCAATATGGATGGATCTCAAGACTATCATACTAAGTGAAATAAGTCAGACTGAAAAGGACAAGGAACCAATAAATTTTACTCATGCGTAGGATATATAATAGAAAGCAATGAACAAACAAACAAACTCAGACACAGACAACAGTTTAGTGATTACCAGAGGGGAAAGGGATGGGGGAGGATGAAGAGAGTAAAAGGGATCAAATAAATGGTGACGGAAGGGAACTAGACTTTGGTTAGTAAGCACACAATGCAATATATAGATGATGTATTATAAAGTTGTACACCCGAAACTTATATGTTATTAACCAATGCTATCCCAATCAATTTAATTAAAAAAAAAAAAAGAAAAGAAATAAAATGTAAGACATTTCTTGATATATATGCAATATACACATATACCTCTGAAATAAAAATAGCAGATGTGGACAAAGGGCTAAGAGCCTATATATTGTCAGTATCCATCTGGTTGTTATATAAACACTTGTTGAGTAATATTACATTACCACTACCCAATGCTTATGCCTCAACGACTTTTCTCTTAAGGCACTCAAGATGATAACACATAGATGATGTATTCAATAATAAAACCAGTACTCTACATTTTTTGAACTCTTACATTATTCCAGTCACTATGTAATCACTTGCTAAAGATTATTTCATTTACATATCATAACAACTCTACATAAGGTAAGCATATTATTATCTCCATTTTACACATGAGGAACCTGAATATCAAAAGGTTAAATAACTTCCCTAAGATCACACAGTTAAGATGAAACATAACCAGGATTTAAACCCAGGCAGTCTGACTCCAGAGCTCTTGACCACTGAGCAATACTGCCTGATGCTTTAATTAGGTGATTTTAGGGGCAACGTCTATATTAACTTTCTACTAAAAATTGGGACTTCATAATGCTCCAATCAGGGTGTCAACAATGGAACAGGAGGCACTATTCCAATTAAGATCACCCTCTTAGGAAGGGGCATTTGCCAGAATATCTTGGATTTCAGAAGTTAGAGATAAAATCATTTGGTTTGAATCATAATGAATGAAAGCCATTGTCATTTCTCTCCTGACCCTGGAATGTAGCATTATAAACAGATGTTTAGCAAGTTACATCAGCCCTAGAGCTTCCACTATTATTCACTAATGACAATCAAATGTCATCATTTGCTATGAAATCCCTCAATGAATATATGCATCGAATTACATCACAGACGTGTATATCTATGTATATTTAATATATTCCATGCATTATAGAAATATGTGTTTTATACTATATATATATTCACACAGAAGAAAATGCTATCAAGTGGATATTTAAGAAGCAGAACTACAGCCATTCCAAAATTTAAATACCTAAAGTTATTAATAAAAGAATGAGTAAAATAAAATTTAAGGGGAGGGGTAGGTAGGAGAAAGGACTCATGCTGACTCAGTGGCAGGCAGACTATTACAAGAATATTGTAGAGCTGGAAAGAGGCTCTTCAAATTATCCATTCAACCCCTTCACTTTCTTCATTATAAAAAAGTGAGCTTGAAATGATTATGCAAACTTGGCCAAGAGCTCTTTGACAATTTCATTATGTAAATTATATTATCAGAGCCTTAATGTATTGCCCTCTTTCTTTTTTCCCAGCTATCCAAAGTCATTTAGCACTGCAGTGGGTATGACTGCAGAAATATATGGGTGAGGCAGAGTAGAAGCAGGTCAAAAAGAAACCTCACTGAGGAGGGGAAATTATTCTATGTTCCCTGATTTTAGGTATTTGCCTAAGTGATTCTCAAAACGAGTCTGTTATAATGCTCATTCTCTCATAAAATGTTCACCAGTTCTGTACTTAGCACCTCTGTGATAACTCATGCTATGTTATCGGATCTCAAGAATAAGATTAAAACATCATGAGACTCCTGAAAGCCTAATGCATTCTTCCATCAATCATCAGAGGATATTACTATTCTTACAAGATGCTATAGTGTGTTCCTGTACAGAACAATTAGACATGCCATTCTTAAATCAGGTAAGCTCATGATTTAAGGCAGTCCTTAAGATGATTTACTAAATATAAATGTAAGAATAAGTAGTACAGTGGATGTGCAATTATGTCATTTACATACCACTGTATGTAGGAAGGAAAATTACCCATAAGGTATCCCAGGTACCTGAAGGTTCAGCCTCGATTCCTCAGCCTCCACCTCCACATTCTATTTATAACTGTCATAATTTTTGGTAGAAGTTTTATATAACTATATCCTATTACAGCTATGTATCTTTGAAACAGTCCCTTATTCCTTCTTTGTTATAGTTTCCATCTTCAAATTAGATTATTTTGAAGAGCTCAGATAGACTATGAATCTATAATATAGCCTGGCCTTTGGAGGTCCACAAATGCTTAGATTATTTTTTTCTCCTTACACTAATATGACTGCAGACTTTTTGTCCCTCCTAGCTGCTAAGCCTTCTTTCTCTTCTCTCTCACTATAGGCTGCTAGAGAGAAAAGTCCCTTATGCCTGCTACATTCACCCACAATCCTGAATCAACTGAATCTGGCCTAGTGGTAATTCCATTGCTCCCATGGAGATTCGTGTGCATGGGTTTTATAGGTAGTCTGTTTCAGAAGATCAAATTTCATATTCTAGGCCATGAGGAAGAGAAACTATAAGAATCAAATTTTTATGACACTCTAAATGTAGTAGTATTTCACTATTGTTATTATTTATTAAGTGTGAATTGGAGTGGTAGTGGTAAAAAGATTTTAGAAATGGCTTTCTCTCAGCCATAAGAAGAGATAAAATACTGCCACTTGCGGCAACATGGATGGACCTTGAAATAATCATACTAAGTGAAACAAGCCAAACAGAAAAGGTTTAAAATCACATGGTTATCATATATGTGGGATATAAACAAACCTAAAAGCAACAAATGAATAGGACAAACAGAGACTCATGGACATGCTCAATGGACTAGGGAAAGGAGCGGGGAGAGGGAGGGGGAGGTGGAAAATAAAAAATAAAATGTTAAAAAAATTATGTATATATGGTATAGTATGAAAAAAAATAAACTGGCATTTAAAAAAATAGAAATGGCTTTCTCAGTTGAGATGGGATTTTGTGATTATACAGAGAAACAGAATGCCACCCAGGGATTTGATCAAGACTTAGAGAGTCCCTGCCACCAAAGCATTTCAAAGATCAAGAGTTCACGACAAAGAGAGATGACATCAAATAACTCTGACCTAAGAAGCAGCTATGAAAGCCCATGCATCTAGTGAACAGATCTGCTATTCCACAATGTGCTGATATGTGATACGAAGTCTACTATGTTACCTAACTTTTTTTTTAGATGCTTATCAAGCAGAGGGAGTCAACAAATTTTGTGCTTTCTATGTCCCAGGCTGAATATGAACCATTTTGCCTTCAAGAAAATGTAGGTAATAAAAAGCTTAACTGCAGTAGATTATTAAATCCACATCTTCAGTCCAAATATCTCTCCAGGCTGTAGACTCATACATTTAATTGCCTTCTAGACACCTCCATTTGGACCTCACATAGGCTCTTCAAACACACATTAGTACTGAGCTTATTTTATCTACTTTACCTCCTATCCTCCCTCCCTCAACCATGGTTCTTAAATTTCCTGTATTCTTGATCTCCAGTGGTCTAAAACCACTTAAGATCACACAATCACACAATCCAGAAAACTCTCTGCTCTGAATTCTACTTACCAGACCTCCTGAACATGTTAATCTCTGCTCTATCCCGGTTAAAAATCTAATTTCCCCAGTAGCTTCTCTGAAAGCTTCCTTTGAAAATATATTTTTTAATTGCAAGAAACATCTTTTCTGATAAAACGTAATTTTCATGTAAATTTAACCATTATAGAAAAGTATAAAGAAGGAAAAATCACCTGAATTCTTACCGCCCAGAGCTAGTTTTCCATTGTTTATTTAACTAATCCTCTAGAGGTTTAACTAATTCCCTAATCATGGGCACATTTCACTAGTATAAACAAACTACAGTTAGTTTTCTTGACCAATGTACATATTTCTCCTTAGAATAAATTCTTTCCAAAACGTACCAATTTAAGTTCCTACCAGTTTGCCCAGAACATATGTTGCCATGAGAATGGATATAGCAAACTTTCAATTTTCCTCATGACAAGCAAAAAGCATTTCATTTTGTTATCTGCATATTCTATTTAAGGCTGAACATCTTTTCATATGCTTATGGTCTCTATTTGCTTTCCTTGTTTCCAGAACCGTCTTTTAAATTTTTTTTCTATTGAATGTTTATCTTTCTATTATTGATCATTTAGAACTCATTTTTAAGGTTCTTTGCTAATTATTAACTTTTATTAGACAAGGTTTACTCAAAATGCAGATAATCTCACAATCTGATAATGTCACAGAGCTAGGCAACATGTGACCAATGTAGTTGAGCAATATAAACTAAGTGCTACAAGTGCGCAAGTTAGGGGATTACTCCTGGCTGGAGTGATCTGAAATGGCATCATGGAGTCTTGGCACTTAAGATTTGGCAGACTTCTTTAAAGGAAAGGAATGCATCCCCAGGGCAGGAGCAGGGCCCAGTTTGCAAAAGAAATACATTTAATATTTGTTGAGCAAAACTGAATGAACCAGGAAAGATAACTGTATAAATGTAAGGTTTATGTTAGGGATTAGTGATATCTGGCTTGAAAATTGGGTTGGAACCAAGTTATATAAATAATCTGGGCGATCCTTGAAATATGTGCTGTCAAGAACAGGAATGAGCCTGAGGAGATGCGGAGGCTGGATAATCATTTTATTGCTCTGCTAACTTCTAATCTAGTAAATGACAGTGGATTTACTGATGACTGTTGGAACATATGAGTCACATAGCTTTATCACCTCAATAAAGAGAAGTTTACTTGGATAGATGTCTCATAGAATTATAAAATAAGTGGATGATGATGTTCATATCTCTATTTACAATTGGGAATTGTAAATCCAAGGAGCCATGAATATAACTTGTAAAACACAAGCAATATCTAATGTCTTAACAGAAAAAAGGATGCTGGTTTTGTTATGAAAACCAATATGATTTCAAGTAGATTTACAACATTAATGAATTTTACTAAGGTCAAATATCTTATTTTAAACTAATGATTAGACTTTCAAAATGAAAGAGGATTCTGATTTAAAATCTGTTAATGATATTTTCTCTTCTTTGAAGGTTGGTTATAAACAAAATTTGAATAAGGACACTAGAAATAAAAAACAAACAACAGATTAGAGCCTGACCTTTGATGATATTCCATAGGACTGAGAAAGGGAAGATAAAAGAATATAAAGGGAGAAACACTAGGCCCTGGTGGAGGAGATAAACAAATGAACCAAAGATGGTGAGATATTAATAGTAAATCATGAAGAACAATAGAAAGGGGTGACAGTTTGAGAGAGTACATTAATCCACCTATGCAGTAGTTCCTTTATTCTCATAGAATAGAAAAGACATTGAGTCTAGAAAAACCAGATATCCACATTGCCTCCTCCTATTTCTAAGACCCACAGCTTCCTTGTCTGACCCACTCTTAAAGTGTTATGGAAGTAGATGTCTTGTATCAGCTTTCCTCAAGAATTGCTAGATGTAACGCACACATGACTGCCCCAATTCTGTAATAAAGTTCAACAGCAACCTTCCCAAGGCCTGAATTTGAATGTAAGTGAAGTTCCCAAAGTGGCACTGTGTGCTTTTTCATGTTCTATGTATCTCCTGTCAGCTCAGTTCCTAGCTGTAGACAGAAATGGCAAAGAAAACGTCACTGAACTACAGGAGAACCACAATACAGAAAAAAACAGAAATGTGCTATGTGTTACCATTAGGTTCATGAATCTTTCCTGAAAATAGAAAATATGCTTAATTTTATGGCAAAAGGGTCCCCAAACCCTCCCAAAGTGGGGCTCAGGGCTCTAGGGAAAGCCATCCAGAGAGCAGTGCCCTTTTGTAGCTATAGAATGCTGTAACTTTTCCGGAACATTTCTACATGTATGAGCTGAGTGATTCCTATGTAACTTATATCTTGAAGGCTGGTTATAAACAAAGTTTGAATAAGGACACTAGAAACAAAAACAGAAACTGAGGTCAGTAAGGCTAAGTGACTTGAAAAGTATCAGACTATAATCATTTTGGTAGAACAATATGGAACTTCCAATTCCAATCCAGAGCTTACTGCCAACCACACTTCTCTAGACTGATACTCTTTCACAATAAGATTTATTTGAAACTGCCTAAAAATTTATCCATATTTGCTCATTAAATGGGTTCAAACAATGTATGGACAGAAGAAGACAATGTGTATGTAGTTGGGATTTTAAAAACAGCATTAATTTGTTTATAGGCTTAATTTTATCATTCATTTTATCATCGTAAGTGCTGGGAATACAAAATCAAATAGGATGTAATCATTATCCTCAAAAAGTTTGCCTTAGATTAGTGGTTCTCCAGAAATACATTTTGTTCAAAGTCAAAAATGCCTACAGTCAAAAATCAAATTTACTGCTGCCAAGTATGTAGATATCAAAACAAATTAAAAAGTCTGTACTATCTTGCAGTAATAAGATATCAAGATCTTTTAAAAAATAAGAATGTGTGCTCAGATGTTACTTTCTAAATAAATATCCAGGTGAACTATGTGAATCACTACAAAATATGTGGCCAAAAAGATCTGATTGTAGAGTCCAAATGATTACTATCTGTAAAGAAAGGTAATACCAGTGAATAAAAATGGAGAGCCAGAAAGGAAAAAATAATCCAGAGGCATTAAAAACTACTTTCACAGTGACTCCCAACCTCAGTAAATATGGGAACCAAAAGCAGCCTCAGCAACTTTCCGACTTGGTTTCAAATTTATATTGTACTCAAAGTTGAAAGCTAACTTTGTTTCTTAAAAGATCACTCTAAAAAAAACCCCTGAAAGTCAACTCCTTAAAATATAATAAAAATTTAGAATCGTAAACATGACAAATTTATCACAGGACTATATCATAGTATAAATTTACTCTCAAAATCACTATCTTTCTTTCAATCTTCTAAAAGCCCAGAGGCTTATAGACCTCTACTAAACAAATCAAAACAAATATTAGGCAATTTTTGTCTTTGTCCTTAAAAACATATTCTTTTCGCAGCATAAATGTTTTTGAATAGGAAGTACAGTGTTCTGGCACCACCAGGGAAGGTGATGTGAACATGCCAGAAATACGAGTGTATACTTTGAGAACGATGAAACATCACCACGATTACATGATGATTTAAATTGAACCTACCTGGATGTTTGTGGAGCTCATGATAATGTTTTTATGAGATCAGGTGATATGGGAAATAAGTGGTCTTTCAGGCTTGGAGGAAGAAGTCTGACCCTCAAAAGATCTAATATCAAAGCTCTTTGCTGTCACTCACTAGCTGTTGTGGGCCTTGAAAAAGCTCTGGCTTACCTCATTCATCTGAAAAAGAGGGCAAAACAATACCTGCCCTTTCAATTTTGTAGGCCGTTATATGAGGATAATAAACAAAAATGAGATGACAATGTACGTTTGTGTAGATACTAGTAATTATCATTGTTTGACCTTTATCTTGATGACCCACAATGTCATTCCAACTGATGGGTGGCCAACTGGACTTTTGAGAGGTTTATTCATTCTCACCTCAATCTGACTGAGCATCCCTAAAGGCAGGGAGTTAGTGTGAACAGCTATTTGCACTTCCATTCAAGGAAACACATTATTGAATGATGTAATTAACCAGCTCTGGGGCTATCAGCTCAGATGGGAGGAGGAAGCAAGGGAAGGAATATGCATCTGGCTTTCTCGGTAATTCTTTCACTGACTACATTATCTGTATGGTGCCCTACAATTCAAGATTATTACAAACAGGTCTGCCTGGCAAAGTGGTTCATTTTTAACACTGCCCAAATGTGTGTATAGGGATTAAAACTGGTCTTAGCAACTGTATAATCAGGTACAAGGCTGAATTTTTCAGAAAAAGGCACTTTCCCCCTAATTTATCTGTTTAGAAAAGGCATCCTTTTTCTTATTTGCATAAAGATGCCCTAATGGTCCTGGTCACATATCTGAGACTTTCAATCATCTCTTGGGCCTCCCCACTGGAGAGAGAGTAGAGAGAATGTATATTTACATAAGGTATCTGGAAAATATTTCTAACAATAAATGAGGTAAACATAGGAGAAAGGGGAAGAGTGGAGATTGAGCAAAGAGGGAGACAGAATTGTGGTCTTTTTCCTCATATAAAACATATTAGAAAGCTACAACAATTAAAACAAGTGTGATGTTACTGGATGTAAAGGCAGATTAGTGGAACAGCGTAGGAAGTTCTGAGAGAGACCTAAACACAAACAAGAAATTAGTATATGAAAAAAAATTAGTATTTGATAAAGCAGCATATCATACCAGTAGGCAAAAGATGGATTACTCAATAAATGGCATTAGAACAACCGAGTAGCCTTTTATTTTACGCATGTGTAGGAGTATGTGTAAATATGAATATGTACCTCACATAACAAAACCAAAATAAACTCCAGATGAATTGTCTATTTACATGTTAAAAACAAAAGCATACATTCACCGGAGGAAAATATGGGAAAATTTCTTGGGATAGAGAATATCATTCTTAGTCTGATGAAAAGACACAAGAGACTGATAAACTCAGTTACATAAATAAAAATGTCTACATAGCAAAAACTATTATGAAGCAAAGTAATTTAAAAAAAAATAAATGCAAAAAATATTTATCAATTCAAGGCTAACATTAAGAGTGGTCCAACAAATCAATAATTGAAAGACCACAACCCGATAGAAAGAATATAAGAAAGTTCATAGAAATATAAATGACTCTTAAGCATTTAAGAACACGTTAACCTCATCAATCATAAAATATACAAAAGAAAACTACATTCAGAAGCCATATGTCTGTTCTAAAATATTAATTTGTAATTTAAAAATCTTCTTAAGAAGAAAACCCTAGGCCCAGATGACTTCACTGGTAAATGCTATTAAACACTGAAAAAAATAATATAAATCTGATACAAAATTTCAGAAAATAAAGGAGGGAAGAGTTCCCAATACCTTTTATGACAACGTAATCCTGATGCCAAAACCCCATAAGGATGTAATAAGCAAAGATATTTAGAGACCAGTATTACTGACAACATAGATACAAATATCTCTAAGAAATATTAACAAATTAAATTTAAGAATATATTAGGACAATACATTCTTGGGACTTCATCCCAAAAATCCAAGGCTAAATTAACATTTGAAAAACTAAGCGAGATAATTCAGTATAATAACAGAATAAAGGAGGAAACCCATATGATTGTCTCTAAAAACTCTCAGCAAACTAGGAATAAAATGGAACTTCCTAACCTGATAAAGATCACCTCTGAAAAACCTACAGTTAACATTATTCTTAATGGTAAAATATTAAACACTTTCCCTCTAAGAATGGGAACAAAGCAAGGATATCAGCTCCCACTACTTCTATTTAACGCTGTATTAGGGGTCCTAGCAAGTACAATAAGGTAAGTAAAAGACATGAAAAGGCCTAAAATTTGGAAAGGAAGATGGAAATGAATTTCTAATCACAGACAATAGAATTAGATATGTAGAACACATGAAGAAACCTACAAATGACTTCCAGAACTAATGAATAAATTTATCAAGGTATTAGGATACAGGGTCAACATATGAAAATCAGTTGTATTTCTAGGAGCAAACAATTTGAAAATGAAATTTAGATAGCCAGAACATATTGAAAAAGAACAAAGCTGAAGGACTTAAAGTATCTGGCTTCAAGACTTACAATAAGTAAGAGTCTATATTGGCATTAGTTCTGGAAGTCATTTGTAGGTTTCTTCACGTTTTCTACAAATGAACCAAAGACAGTTCCATATAATTGTCCAAGCATCATTTATTAACGAATCCATTTTTCCCCTTTGAAGTGTGAAACATCTGAAGTTTCCATATGTGTGTGTATAGAACCATTTCTGGGCTCTCTCTATTCTGTTCCACTAGTTTGTTTGTCTAAGTCAAGATTTCATTTTATTTATTGTAGTTTTCTAAGTCTTGTTATCTACCTGGTAAATCAATCACTCTATCTTAGTCTTCTTAAAACTGACTTAGTTATTCTTGGCCATTTACTCTTTCATTTGAATTTTACAACCATTTCAGTTTCCACAAAAAATTCTGCTGAGATTTTGGTTGGAACTGCACTGAATTTATAGATGAAATTGGAGAGTTAGGGTCAAATAGTTTAAAACAAAATGGAAATATATAGTAAAAAACCTGGCAGGAAACACATCTAAAAATCAAGTGATATTTCCTTTATGTTGGGGGGAAAAAACTTGTAGTTACTTTTTTCATAAGCAAACAATATTAAAAATATGGAAAAATCTGTATATTCCAATCTATCCTGCAGGGCTATAGCAGTTAGCTCGGCTACACAAACAGAAGCTCTTACTCAGTTTCTACAGCTGGGAATAAACCAATAAATTAAAATAAATAGTGGAGAATGCTGACATTAAACACCTTTAGCCATTCTGAACTTCTTTTGTGCATTCCATATTATCAGAGCTAAAATCACTGAAAACAGTCTCTCAATTTCTATTTCAACTGTTTAAATGTTTTCCTACCATACTCCCAGCCCTCAGAACAGACCTCTTTTTGTGTCTAATCTGCATTTTGATTACCGATTCCATAACATCTTATCAGAGATCAGTTTTGATGCAGATTGCTCATATTTTTCAGCTTTTTCCTTTCTCCACAGATGACTTTCTGCTGCCCTCTTCTGGCTTTTGGCTGCTGTAAACTTAGCAATATGAATATACTTACACCTATGAGACTTTCAATTAGCTGTCTTTTAGGGTCAGGCAGCTTCCTCTCAAATGTGATATCCCTTCCATTAAGGTACTGACCTACTAGTGTTTATACATATCTATTTCTTCCTATCCCTGAGTCCTGATAATCCTTGTACCTTGATGCCCTTCGGGTGGGGGCGGTGAAGATAATTGAGGACTATTAGTCTTAAAAAACAAAATTAGAGTTCGAAATACATTTTCTCTAAGGAGAAATATGAGGAAGAAATAGCCCTTGTTCTTCAACATGTTACAATCTAGTATGGCCAACAGAAAAGCTAAAATTTATTGAGCACCGACTTTTGTGTCCCAAGATTGTTCTAAGGGCCTTATAATGTATTCATTTCTTTAAGTCATACAACTATCCTAAAGCACAGGCACTATTTTAATCCTCAATTTATGAATATGGAAACTGAGGGACAGAAAATATAAGTAACTAAATCACACAGCTAATAGATGGCATATCTGGGATTTAAATCTATGCAAGTTGGATCCAGCGGCTCTGATCTCATCTACTATAAGATATTGCTTATCAAGTAAAAAAAAATAAAAAATATTTTCGATTAGTCAAAAGACAAAACAAATGAAGTACCCCTTGAACAGATCAAAGAAAATTCTATAGAAGGGGTCAGAGAGATCACAAATAGTAAAAATTAAGGCAAGTTTATGAATGTAGCAGAATTTGGGACAGGTCTTACCAGACAGGTTGTATTCTATTAAAAGAAGATTGGGAGGTGGGGAGGGAAGAAAACGGGTAAAGATAAGAAAGTATAGGGCACATTCAGAGACCAATAGTCCATTCCGGCTGGAGTCTGAAGGCACTGTGTAAGTGCTATACATGTTAACTGTTATTACCTGCTATTAAGTCAGCAAATGGAGGACTATAATAATATATATGTATGAGATCTACGAAGTTATCATTTTAACAAATACTTTCAGTGTTCTTCCTATCAATGCCTGAACTTTTATCAAAGAAGACTAATGACCAATTTGAGTTTCGCTTCTTGGTAGCATCCATCCCTGAGCTGTGTTAACAGCCAGTAAGTAATAAATAAAATGTTCGTATTCTTTAATGGCCTGGAGTTGGAAGCCTTGCCTATTACTAGCTATGAAATTGGTAATGCTGTTTGCCTTAAAACCAGCAATGCTGTTAAAAAGAACAGAATAGACCTCAAAAATATAAAGTCTGTCTGGTAAAAATAAACATAACTGAAAATCTATCTTGGAAATGATAGCAGCCAAGACCACTAAAGAAAACTCACATTAAATACTTCCAGCTCCTCAAATGTCCTAGATATATGGCATGTGGAAATACTCAGGAATTTATTTGCCACTGGCCTCAAAACTCATAATGCAATCAACTGAAATGTCCATTCCCATAAATCAATTCTTGAAGTTTCTGTTTATCTGCTCATCTCTCCCTTAGATATTGCACCAGCTCCTGAAAAGATCTCTTAATTATCTTCAAATTAAACAGCTCTACATGCAAAACCCTATTAAAGTCTCTTTAATAAATATATTTAGCTATGCCTTTCTCTCTGCCCTACAGCAGTAATTCCTGCTACCTTGATTAAGATTGCACAGGTATGGAAATAGCCAGTAAAAAGATTTTTGGATCAAAGGACTTTATATTGTGGAAAAAACAACTTGGGATATATCTTTTTATATGAAACTGTGGGAGTTTCTTAGGTTTAATCCACAAAGGGTTCTGCAGCTATTAGAATAGATCTACTTAAGCTTCTTTTAAATTGCATGTCTGGTAAAATCTATTAGTTTTTCTTTTGATATTGATAGTTAATGTGGCTGAAACTTCAATTTCATTGTTTAAGTAAATAAAGTTCTGAGTGAGAAACTAAATAAAGACCAGAAACTCATTCTTTCAAAGTTGAGGCTTCTAGTGACAAAGTCTAGCTTCTATATCAATGAGATTGAGAAACACAGAATTTTAGATATATAAGGTGCCTTGGGAGGCATCCAAGATCATTGGCTCATCTAGTAAGTTGATGTCCAGAGAGTTTATTAACTGGTTCTAAGTTACAGATCAAAGTGAGAACCCAACTAATCCTAAAATCCAGGTTACCTGATTCATTCCTCCCATCCTGATTCCTTCTAAGTCTTTTCAGAATATTTTTTGAATGATTATGTATTTTTACTGTTGAATCTCTGTATATTCTAGTTTTTTTTTTTCTGAGTTTATGTCACTTTGTTATGAAGTATTTCTGTATTCAATGAGTCTCTATCTTCTTGTTTATTACCTAAACTACCTTAGGAAAAAATAACTTGCAGAGAGAGATACACTGGTCTAGCTGATGAGTCTCTGAACTTGAAGTCAGGCCTTCATCCTGATGAAGCTTGGACTTTTCACATGGTTCTATGGAAATTCCTTAGTTTTCCTATGTCTCAGTTTCACAGATTCTGAATGTGAGTAAGACTTCAGAAATCACCTCATCTAAAATTTCCCAGCTGGTGCCAGGACACCAGGAAGACCCTAAAGTAGATATGTTTTGGCAGCTGTTCTTTCTCCAAAGGTCTGGACAGTTCCTCTCAAACAGTTCAAATGTGGTCTGTAGGCTTAAGATATGATGCAGCAACCTTAGAAATAAATCTGTATATGTATAACGAAAAGGCAAAAGAAAAACCCGCTCTCTTGCTGTCTTCTAAATCTGCTTCCAATTTAATACCTCTATCAATGGACTAACCAGTTTCTCATTAACTGAAGTTTAATTTTCAGTTTATTTTTGACCCTCCCTGTTTTCTTTCTTTCCCCCATTAAACATTTTTTATTATTAAATTTATTGAAGTGACTTTGGTTAATAAAATTATACATCATCTGTATATTGCAGTGTGTGTTCACCACTCAAAGTCAAATCTCCTGTCGCCATATATTTGACCCCCTTTACTTTTCTACCTCACCCTGCCTTTCCCTCTGGCAACCACTAAACTATCATTTGTATCTATGAGTTTGTTTTTGTCTTATTTGCTGCTTTTAGTTTTTATCCTACATGAATGAAATCATATGGTTCTTGACTTTTTCCATCTGACTTATTTCATTTAGCATATTCTCGAGATCCATCGACATTGTTGCAAATGGAAGTATTTCATCCTTTCTTATGACTAATATTCCATTGTAGTGTGTGTGTGTATACACTACACACACATCTTTATCCAATTATCTATCAAAGGACACTTTGGTTATTTCCATGTCTTGGCCACCATGAATAATGCTGCAATGAACACAGGGGTGCATATATCTTTAAGGATAAATGTTTTCAATTTGGGGGGTGGCTAGCTACACAGAAGAGGGATTACTGGGTCATATGATAATTCTATCTCTAATTTTTTGAGGAATCTCCATACTCTTTTCCATACTGGCTATGCCAATTTACATTCCCACCAGAAGTGTAAGCGGGTTCTTTTTTCCCCACAACCTCTCCAACATTTGTTATTACTTGTTTTGTTGATGATAGCCTTTCTAACATGTGTGAGGTAGTATCTCATTGTGGTTTTGATTTGCATTTCCTTAATAGCTAGTGAATTTGAGCATCTTTTCATATATCTGATGGCTCTTTGTATGTCTTCTTAGGAGAAGTGTCTGTTTAAGTCCTCTGCCCATTTTTTAATTGGAGTTTTTTGTTGCTGAGTTGTATGAGTTCTTTATGTATTTTGGATATTAGCCTCTATCAGAGGTGTTGTTTGCAAATATCTTCTATTCAGTTGGTTGCCTTTGTTCTGTTGATGGTTTCTTTCCCCAGGCAGAAGCTTGTTAGTTTAATATGGTCTGATTTATTTATTTTTGCTTTTATTTCCCTTGCCTTTCAGGTCAAGTTCATAAAATCCTCTCTAAAACTAAGGTCCATAGGTTTAGTACCTATGTTTTCTTCTACACATTTTGTTTCAGGTCTTATATTTAGGTCTTTGACCCATCTTGAGTTAATTTTTGTGTTTGGTGACAAATAGCAGTCTGGTTTCATTCTTTTGCATGTGGCTTTCCAATTTTCCTAGCACCATTTATTTATTTCTTTTCTCCATTTTATGTTTTTGGCTCCTTTGTTGGAAATTATTTGCCTATATATATGTGGGTTTATTTCTGGATTCTCAATTCTGTTCCATTGGTCTTTGTGTCTGTTTTTCTGCCAATACCATGCTGTTTTGATTACTGGTGCTTTGTAGTATAATTTGAAGTGAGAGAGTGTAATACCTCCATCCTCATTCTTTTTACTCAGGATAGCTTGGCTATTTGGTGATCCTCTGTGTTTTTTATCCTTATATTCAACCTATAATTAATCCTGTTGATTGATTTTTCTCTTCCTACGTGCAAAAGATTTCTCTCTTCATGTCCACCATTAACAACAGGACAGGCTATTTTATTTAGCACATTATACATAGACAATTTCCCTTTCAATCTAAAATTTACTATAATTAACATTCCTGAAATATTTTTAGTATGATATGCACTTCTCAAAAACCTATGATGACTATCTTATAGATCTTAAAAATATTTTTTGAATAAGTAATATACATGCATAATATAAAATTCAAAAGGTATAAGAGAATTCTAGGAAGTCATCCAGGTCTTGTCCTCCAAAGAAACCAGTGTTACCAGTTTTTGTGTGTATGTATGTATGACTCCAGAGACAGTCTATACACATACACACACATATATATATATATACACATAAGTATCAAAGCGCATATATACATATTACATATACACAGAAACCACAGTGGTAATGTACCAGAAAAGTTCTATACCTTGTTTTTTTCACTTAATGCATTTTATAATTTGTTCTGTATGAAATGCAAATAAAGCTCCCTCATTTTTCACTGCACAGTATTCCACTGTATGGCTATAGAATAATTAGTTTAGCTAGGCCTCAACTGATGAACATAATCTTTTACTTTTTTATAATGAATATTATTTCACATGTGCATGAGCGTATCAGTAGGCTAAATTCTTAGAGATGAAATTATTGGGTCAAAGGGTATGTACATTTGTAATTTTGATAAATGTTGTCAAAGTTCTCTTGTAGAAGTTATACCAATTTATATATCTACTAGCAATGTATGATAATGACAGATTTTAAACTCTCCTTTCCTTTCTGCCAGCATTCTATTCCTTCTATAACCTGCCTACCTTATTTCTCACTGCTCCCCAGTAGACCCCAGTGTCCCTGGTTAGGACAGTTCCCTGTCAACCCCTGTAAAGCCAGTTCTCACCCACTGTTAACTCCACCTATATTGCTTGTTCCATCTTGAACACTTGAACACTTACTCATCCAATCTGCAAGGCTGTTTCAAGTTCTATTTGTTTTATGAATGTTTGCTAATAATGACAGCAATCCCTCTTCCAGGCTGCCCAATGCATGTTTTCTCTAAAACACACATTTTGTTATATAAATAATGTCAATTTACCTATTTATTATATCCTGGGTTTGTACTGATTTTGAATTGTTCCACATATCTAGTTCTCTCTAACCAATTTTTTATAATCTTTGTGATTGCAGTGATTATATCATGTCCTTCCTTTGAACATACCAAAGTTCTGGGAAAATGCTTCTAGAATTGATCTTGTTCTTAATTTCTGTACAATAATGTATGTATGTATATGTGTACATATATGTGTATGTATGCATACACACACAGGGTGATTCTAAAATTGATATGAGATACAAAGGACATAGACTAGAAAAAACAGTTTTGAAAAAGAACCAAGTTGGAGGACTTACACTACCTAATTTTAAGACTTACTATAAAACTATAGCCGTCAAAACAGTGTGGTATTGGCATCAAGACAATGGAACAAAACGGTCCAGAAATAGACACATATGTATGAACAACTGATTTTCAACAAAGATTCAAGGTAACTCAGTGTAAAAAAAAATAACCTTTTCAACAAATGGTACTAAAACAACTAGGTATCCTTATGTCAAAAAATCAACTTTGATTCTTACTTCATACCATAAAAATAACTCAGAATGAATCATAGCCTAAACTGTGAAATCTAAAACCATGAAATTTCTAAAACAAGACATAGGAGAAAAACCTTTGTGGTGTTGGGTTAGGCAAAAATTTCCTCGCTGACACCAAAAGCTAATTCGACAAAATGGACTTCCATCAAAAATAAAAACCATTCTCTGAAAAACAGTTAAGTGAATGGAAAGACATGACTATGAGAAGAATTCTCAAAACTCAATAAGAAAACAAGCAACTTAATAATAATAATAATAATAATAATAATAATAATAATAATAATAATATACAAGCAAAAGATTTGAACAGATACTTCACCAAAGGAGAAAAATGGATGGCAGATAAGCACATGAAAAGATGCTCAATATCATTAGTTATTAGGCAAATACAAATTAAAACCACAATGAGATACCACTAAACCCTATAAATACTTAAATGTGTTGGAAAAATGTGGAGGAACTAGAAATACTGTCAGGATTATAAAATGGTATAACTACTTTGGAAAAACAGTTTTAAGCATATACCTACCCTATGCTCCAGGGTAGATAATTTACTCCCCCTCTGAATGAAAGCATATGTCCCTACAAAGGTGTTTGTAACATCATGGACTGCTATGACCTCCTAAGATAAGAGCCTCCAGGAGACCCATTCATCACACTGGAGGAATAAAAGAGTAGCCATCTAAGGTGTGAGATTACTCCAGGAAAGTTAGGTGGAATGTTAGAACCGGAGCTAGTACATACCTCTATTTGCCTCCCAGGATCAGGCTCCAGGACGAAATAACAAGACCAGTGGAGAGAGAAGTGTAAAGTCTGAAGGATCAGAGACTGAGGATTCTCATCCTAACTCTCATTACAAAGCTCCAGTGAGTCTTTGGCAAGGCGCAGACAATGCCCCTGACGATCTGCTAGAGCCATTAATAATAAGAAACTCTGCCCAGGCCTGTGGTAAGGATCAACAAATAAGAACTAAATGAAGTACTTGGCAATATTAAAGTATGGAAGTGTTTCTAAAAAACGTTCTATGAGTCATTTACCTTCCCTTGGGCTCATATTCTTTTCTTAATAATATTCAAACATAATAACACCTGGCAATATGCTAACAAAAATTTTTAATTCCCTTTTATTGCTGTAGTACACAAACAATCTCAATGTCCTCAAAGGAAAATTACTACTGTTTAAACTTGTGAACGTTGTTCCCTCTTAAAAAGCTCCCACCTCCCCCCTTTACACAGGTAGACATGGATTCTTATAACAGGTCTGGGGTAGCATGGTCACCTTCTAAGGAAGCATCAGAATATGTTTGCTTATTGAAAAATGAAGCTATTTTGGTCCTTCCTTTTCCTTTTTAGGCTGGCTGCCAACTGAGACCTGGAGACATGCGGGCTGCCATCTGCCTCACCCCAGCTGTTCCTGACCTATCATCCGTCTCCAACCAGGGACGCCTGGTATTTGCCAGGTCAGTTAAGCAACTGATGAAAGATGCTTGAGGCCAAGGTACAGTGTAGATGAATGTGTTGGCAGCACACAGCCAGCAATGCAACCTTAACTTCCTCTCATTAATGGGTGGCCTGCCACTCTCCATGACAACACAGAGCTGCATTCTGAGAAAAACAGATCTTCCCATGGAGCTTGGCAACAATCTTTTCTTAGTATATGACAAGTAATTCAGCATTCCTCACATTTTTGCTAAAACTAAAAGGCTACTTTAAAAAATGTTATATTCTTAAAATAGAGAGAATATGTTACATATGTTAGAAATTTCTATCACTTATCCTTCAGGAATGACCATTATGTTGCAGATTAAATTAACAGTTCTGATTACTGATGCTTTGATAGTAAAAGAAGCACATTTAATTTTATGCATCTCTAAACTGCCATGGTCTCAGAATGATTTGGAAATCTAAATAAACCTATAAAAATATAATTTGCAAACATCCTCAGTGAAGAGGATACTACAAGGAAAGAAGGAATTTTTATGGCTTGAGTTTGCATACTATTAACGCAATAATCAAATACTCATACAGGAATTGTTAAAGCTTGTTATAATCATAAAAATAATGGCTTTTACTGATGCCACAATTTTACTGTGAAATGCAATTTTATCTCCTGAAAAGGGAGACAGAGAGCTCACTTGTCTGCATATGGGCAGCACATATGGACTTGGGAGGGGCTGAGCTCAGAACTGACTAGGGGGCCCAGAAAAGTGTTGTTCTCCATAAAATGATAAAGGTAAACTCTTGGTAAGCTTGCTATAAAATAACATTGACCTCAAGCTGACAGGTTCCAAAGGGGATTTCTTGTAGAGAAAAGCTAAGATCATGGTTCTTAGAAAACAAACAACAGTCCATGGACCACAAGATATGGGATTTATTTCTTTATTTTAATTTTCCTCTACTCTACCATGTTCTATACTCTGGTTTCCATGAAACCCCTTTTGCCTCAGTTTCCTTACTGTTTTATTATTTAGCCTTCTGAGAGTATCTATGCAAATGCATACCATTGCCTATGTTCCCACGCTCCCAGCCATATCTATACATATTTTATGAAATTCCTGGATCAGGTTCTTCTTATTTTGTATTTATTTTATTTTTCTTTTTTATTCTTATTTTAATTGTTTTCTTTTTTTTATTATAGTCCAATAGTTCTTAGCATGACTTGTTTTCTTATTTCTTAGCTTTCATATTTTGTTTACTTCAATTTAGCATTTTTACTGTTTTAATCATTTTTACTCTTGGTTTATATTCCCTTTAGAGTGTGTAGAGTATTATCAGGGTTTGTTTGTGTTTGTCAACCTATATAGTTTCTGGCATTAACTGCCTTAATCATCTTTAGTTCACATTATTCTTTTGTTTAAAGTATCATTACCCTCTCCTTGGTGTTTTCCTGTTTTATTTATAAGCAGCAGGATAGAAGTTGATCATAGGGTTGAGGGCCCCCAGAGAACAGCCTATAGACCAAATAAGGGTGGTTAGATATTTGCTCTCCCTCATGCTGTCTAAATAACAGCCTTTCTAACTCTCCTTAAAAGATCCCTTGGACTCTTTAATGTTGAAGCTCCGAAACTTTTAAACCTGTGTACTTCAAGAGATTTAAAGGCTGAAATTCTCCCCTGGGATGACAGGATAATAACGAGCTGGCATGTGTTGGCAGCATCCTGAACTGCTGGAACTTGGCACTGCTTACTTGTGCACCTGATACAATGGCAGAGGCTCAATCAGCAATCCACAGATCCCTCAAGGTTTCCAAACTTCTTTGGCTCTAATGCTCTTTACATAGTCATTGGGGAGATTTGTTCACTAGAAGATGAGAAGATGTGGCCGCTACGCTATGCTTGCAAAGACTGGTCTCTACAGGCTGAGGCAGGGAAAGAGTTGAGCCAAAGACAAGGGTGGTAGCCAAAAGTCTTACTGTGGACCTTACCCTTAAGACATTACTGTCTGGGAAATAAGAAATCCTCAAGGCAGATCAGCAAGAAGCTGTTAGTTGTACGATTAAGAATTTGCTTCTGTATTCCCTCACCCTAGATCTGTGATTGTAAACTGACTCTGAGATGTCTAAAGTCATCCCATGTGGAGATGTTGGGCATTGCAACCATTGCATGCTGAAGACCTAACTGGTGGAAATACTACAGGCCCTTGGTGTCTTCGGGACTTACATTCTTGATTTCAATTAATGGAGATAAATTCCAAGAGTTCCTAACTGTAACTTTTAATGTTGCTGAGGCATTACTATGTTTTGTTTATTCTCTAAGGCTGGAAAGTAGGAGTGAGATACTTAGCTAATGAGTGAACACTAGCCAACCTCCATTATCTACACCTGGATGAAGTTTTATGGAGTTATATCGAGTCTTATACACATCTAACAGTCATCTCATAACATCATAAAATGTTTTTTCCTTAAAAAAGAAATATGTTGGGGAAAACTAATTTTCTTGGCAATGGAAGGGAGGACAAAGAATTGAAATAAAAAAGTGATAAGTCATAGTTAGAACATCAGTCTTGATTCAGCAAAGGATGGGATATCAAATTAAATAGTGGCTCGGATTTAAGATGGACAAGAGTTTGCTATATGATCTATATGGAAACAAGAAATTGAGATTTTATGAAAGTTTCAGTAAAACTCCAGGCCACACGACACTGGACATCATATGAAGACTTACTCATGGAAGATTTTGAAGGTAGGACTTAAATTTCTCAGCTAACCTTTAATGTATGAAGATAGGGACCATATCTAACTTATTTATCACTATATGCCCAGCACTTTGGACAGAGCTTGGGCACACAATAGGAGCTCAGTAAATATTGTTGAACGTTGAATCACTGAAATCAATTATATGTTATAGAGGTACTTTGGAACAGAAGTAAACTTGGGACATATTTATTCCAAGACTATGGCACTGTGTTCCACAGGATGGAATAGCTTCTATTTAGAAATTGGAATAATTTTCTGTGGTTTGCCACAAACAAAGATAAAGAATGAGAACTGGGCAGATGACAGTCCAAATACACCTTCCACCATAGGCAAAAATAATTATTACGGGTGTCCCAATGTGCCGAAGAACCACTAAAGGAAGATAGGGCATGCTCTCATCAAGGGATCTATTTAAGTTTATCTTAATTAAGAATAGGAAGGCATTTGCGATTATGATTTCATGACCTAGAATTTGAACTTAGGACACAGTTAAAGGCAATCCTAAATTTAAAATAAAGGTTTCTTACAGTATGGAATCTAATCTACTTGAGATTTATATTTAAACAGAAAACACCAACATTTTGACAGACATTTGAAAGGTGAAATATTAACTATAAGGATAAATCATAATTTATTTGACGACTTATTTAACAAGCTTTAGTTATAACTCCAGTCTTTTACTACTACAGACGGTGCTGTACTGAACATGCTTCTTTGTATACATGAGTGAGTGCATCTGCAATTCCCAGTGGAGGTGCTTACAGCTGGGAGAAAGAATGAAGTGTGATAATATAGAAAAAAAAAATTTTAATCTAATATTAATTGTGTACAATAAAAAAATATATATATACAGTATATAAAATATATTGATAATAATCAACATTACATCTTCTATTATATTAGAATGCTTTGATAATATTTCCTCATCTTTTGACTTCCAAACTAGTGAATAGTACGTGAGATTTTTAAAAATTTCACTTTTAACTATCACACAATTTGTTGTGTTCACTGGTCCACAGATTACCCTAGTCACTAAGAATTTTTTCCATGCTGACATCTAACACAAAATTAGAAAACAAACACAATCTTTTTTTCTTTTTCTTTTTTTTGGAGCATCAGATATTTATGTCAGTGGAGATGGTGTGGGAAACATTTTCAAGAGAGGTTGTCCACCAGGGAACAAGAATTTTCGGCCCAGAGTTTCTTAAAGTATAGTTCATGCACCAAAATGACTCAGATGCTACATTAAAAATGCAGTTTCTTTGACTCCAGCTCAGATTTACAAAATTAAAGTCCTGTATTTTTAATAAACATCTTGTTTTGCATACTCTGATCTAAAAATCACTGACACAAGGCATTGAATTCCTCATAAAAGCAATATGAAGGGCATTCTTTTTTATGGTGATACTCCCCAGATTTAAACTAATTTGTCAAAAGAAGCAAAAGACTCAGAGAAGATATAATGTTTTTTATTACTAAACCTGAACTTGCTCTAAAAATAGTCTATTAATTAAAAAAAATAAAATACATATACACAAAGAATTTTACATAAATGTGATCATTTGATAGATGTGTAAGTATATTTTATATAAATGTGATTATATTATGTATGCTATTTTTAGGACATTCTTTTTTTCTGTCTCTATTTGTCCCTCACATCCTTTTCCCCAATCCACTCTCATCAATGTCCCCTTTTCCCTAGCACATGTTAAAGAAAACAAACAAATAAATAAAATATAGTATTAATTAATAATAGGTGGCAAACAGTGCATCTGGAGTATATTTCTCTCTGAATAAAAAAAGGGAGTAGATATAAATAGATAATTTTTCACCTGTCATATTGACCAAAAAAAAAAATCCAAGTGTGAAAATACTCCTATTGGCCCAGCTATAAAAACAGGCCTCTCATACATTGCTGGTAGGGATGAAAACTGGTAAAACCTCAAAAGCAATATGGCAATGGCTTTTGAAATTATAGATACTTATGAGAATTATGTGCAAAATTACATATGTATAAGGTTATTATTACATTCTATATAATGCAAAAACAGAGAGAGAGAGAGAGAGAGAGAGAGAGCGCGCGCGTGTGCGTGTGCGTGTGCGTACAAGCGAGCTCAAAAGCAAACAACCTAAAGACCCTTCAGTAAGGAACTGCTTTTTGTGTGTGTGGGGGGAACTGCTTTAAATAATTTATTTGTAGTATGGAATATGATGCAGTTGAAAATAATGAGAAAGCTCTCTCTATACTGATATGAAAAGATCTCCAAAACAGAAAAGCAAGGGGCTAAACATTATATATAATATATACCACATTTTGTGTTAAAAAGTGGTGTGAAATTGGAGCGTACATAGCCAAATGAAATGGAAAACTTACTTGTAAAGGTAATACTCTGCATGGTCTATCTCTTCTCGAGATGAAATGTTGTCCACAAACTAAAAGACAACAAAGGAAACGTTTGGATGAATATAAATTGTGCCATATATTGGGCCTAATTCACACATTAACCAAGACAAAACACCTATTTCATTGGAACAATGTTCACATGGTATGACTTATTCCTTGAAACCTCTTTATGCTAATTTAAACAAAAAAATATACAATGGTTTCCCTTTTTCTTTGTATAGAACAACCTTGGTCAGGAAAACTATTTGAAAGCCAAACATAAACCTTGCTTAGAACAAGAGAGAGCTCCTCTTACTATACAATATTACACTGCACTATACTATACCATTTATAACTAGTCATTGGTATTTCCCTTTACCTTTAAACCCTGATATTTTCTCTATGTTCCAAACTCCAAATATATGGGATCTTGTAGCTGTAAGGTTGAAGACTCTAATAGCTTAAAAAATACGGCCCAAGAGATGAAAATCTAAATTTAGAGAACTCAATCTTGGAACCATTTTTCCTACTCTGATTTAAGTTCTGTTATGGACCAGTCAACCTGTGATTCTTCTACCGACGTGTCTCTCTTTGAACCATAAAATCTGTATGTTCTTTAATTTTAAACAAAATAAATAGAAAAGGTTATTACAAAGATGGATTCTACCCTAAAGTGGAGACTCAGAGGCAAATAAAGATGGAGTAGGAGATGAGATAATGCATGATGTGAATATAATTAAAACCTCATAAAGAGGAGAGTAAGAAGGGGAAGACTTTCTAAAAATGCCTTACTTAAGAATTTGATTTAGAAATCTCATTAAGGGGCAGATGAAATATGGTACAGACCTGAAGTTGAGAACCAGCTCTCTTTATTGCTTGCTGTGTGGCATAAGCAGGTGGCACAGCCCCTCTGGAACTTAGTTGCTCCATCTACATAAATAGAATAAAGGTGCCTGCCCTAAAGTCTGAGGCTCCAATGAGAAAATGTATGTGAAAACTCTTTAAACTCTGTAGTGCTGCCTAAACCAATATCAGGTATTTTAATAACAGAGATTTTATCCATCATGTAAAGAATGAACCAATGGTATTTCAGCTCCCCTCTAATCTGAACATTATGAGTCTATAAAACTTAAGTTATGATCTAGTTAAAGTCTTCTCCTACTTAAAGGAGACTATCAAGAGGCAGAAAGAAAAGACCCACAGTATAGTTTCTTTCTTTTTCCTCCTCTAGATTAACAATAACCTTGAATTTTATGGTGTCATTAATTTTCACAAAGAGCTCTCACAACTAAGACCTCATTTTAGCACCACATCAGCCCTGTGAGGCAGATACTATTGTTCCTATACTGGAAATGAGGAAATAGAGAGGGGGCCAGTTGCACAATGTCACAAAGTCAATCCATGATCAAGAGAAGATCAGATATTATTTGAGGGAAAAGAACTTTGACGTCACAGGGATCTGGATTTGAAGCCCAATTTTTCCACGTACGACCTGCGTGAACCTCAGAGAGTTATTGATCATTTGAGCCTTACATGTAAAATGGGCGTGATATTTCCTCTCTCCCATGGCTGCCATAAGAATTAACATATGAGAGAATGTATGTTGTGAAACTAGTACAATAGGTGGCATAGAAGGTGTTCGGGAATGGTTACTATTTCTGATTCCCAGCTTAACTGTTTTCTTCTCCATTGCTCTGCAACAGTTTAACACTAATATACATTCTTTTATAGACTTTCTCAGCTACCAAAAAATACTTCCAATATTAACAAGTAAAAAGTATGAACTTAAGAAGGGTATATCGACTTAAAAAAAAAACTCATGGTGTCATATAGCAGAATGTCATCTTCTGGAAAAATTAAAATAAATCAGATACACAACAGTGATCACTGACATCAGAGTCTAGTAAATTTGTTACCTTTTATTTTAGTCCAAGAAATTTTCTACTTCACCATAAAATATCTATTAGTAACTACGAACACATACCATAACCTAGAAAACTATTTCTTATGAAAGATATTCTTTCTTTAAGCAGCTTCATCTACATAAAGACCTTTTTTTACCTTCTTCCTCCTTCTTCTTTGAAAATACATATATTTAAGTTTTCTTACCCGTGATATTGTTAAAGAACTAACAGGCAACTTTCTCTCATAAGTTTTATCCATTAAAGACGCTAGATCGGCTGTGAAGACAAGAAAAAAGAACCTTGTTAAATACATATATTTCTTATGGAAAACTTAACAGATACAACTCCTGCCAGATGGCTGGCATCATTACGAAAGCAGTATTAAAACAGATACACTTTCTTGCTCTTTTTAGAAATTATTTTTGCATAAATTAGAGAGGATAAGGAATATTAGCAACACTTTAAAAATGATTTATTTAACTGCAGTAAGGATTATTTTTAAAATCCTAGCATATATTCAGTTTTAAGATATTGCATCAATAAAGTATCTCTGGAAGGAGACATAAGAAAGTGTTACTATTGACAGACTCTAAGGAAAGGAAGAAATCAGTATTAAGTAATAAGACAGGTAATCAGCTAACAAGTATCTCTCTTTTTTTTTTTCTTTTTTTAATGCCTACAGCACCTGGTATTCCTAGATGGCCTCCCATCCAAGTACTAACCAGGTCTGACCCTGCTTAGCTTCCGAGATCAGATGAGATCGAGCACGTTCAGGGTGGCATGGCTGTAGACTAACAAGTATCTCTTGAAGATCTAATGCAGTACATTTAACCATTTTTTCCTCATCTTCTTTCACTAGGGTGATGTTCTCAGTGATTCAGTAGCTACTGGAGGAAAGCAACTTTGCAAAACCCCTAAAACCTAATATGATATAAAAGTAATTAATTTTTCTTATGATTATCTTAAAGGGATTGATGCCAATTAAAGAATGGTAAAGACACCTCCTCCACACACACACACACACACACACACGCAAGTCCCTAAAACCTCTTTACACTAAGGCAAATTAATATTGTTAAGTCTACTTGCTCACAGAATATTAAACAGCACTCCCATAATACTAAATCTTTACAATCATTTCATAAGAGGCCCTTGTGTTGAAGTGATAGACAGTATAATTACCTTCCTTTACTCAAAATTTAAACTTTCACTTAAAAAAAAGGATCGGGATCTATTAGTCTAATTAAAATAGCCTCTATTTCTTTGTGGATTTCTCATAGTACATGATGTAGAACTAAATGTTGGTTTATCATTGGCTTTTGTAGTGTGGTAACTCATGATTCTATTTTAATCCTTCATACCAAGACATCTTCAATCAAGTGAAATCGGCTTGGGCCTCAAAAAAGACAACAGCTGCAGACCCAGCATCTGATGAATAACATTTGCATACTGCAAGTCAGAGAAAGGTTTGCGCTAAATATAATATGTGACCAATCACCTCAGATGATAATGTTGGGATGATGAATGAGGCAGAAAACTGCACAGAGCAGGGATGGCCAGGAAAGCTGGGGCAGCTGCGGCCTGCAGAGGGCCAGCACCACAGGCTTCTGGACTGTGGGCTTGAACAGTCAAAATCACATTTCACGTTTCATCGAGGGGCCAGCAGGTGCCCAGGTTTTGTTCAAAGGGATGTGCTAAAGAAGATGCTTTCCTGCCTGTCATTCTTCAGGAATATACATTGTAGTGGGTGGTTAAGTCAACAAAGACTATATGGGAAAATGGATCTGAAAATTTGAATTCATTTAACAAAACTTAAAGCTGTACAGATAACATGGACGTATACTCAGAAAATGACATATATACCAGTATAAAAATATACTTCTCGTTTGAAGAAAACAATACCATTGATGATCTGAGACATAAAAGATTTTATTGAGGACCCTACACTATGCCAAGTATAGGAGTGTAATGGTTCACAAACCTGGTTGAGGATACGAATCATCTGAGGGGCTTTAAAACTTCAGATTCCTAACCTCCCACCTAGAGGGCAATTCTAATTCTTTAAGTTTGAGGTGAGACCTGGGGAATCCAAAATTTTTAAACAAATCCCCAGGAGACTGTGATGTACCTTCTCGAGACTAGAAAGAGTTACATTTGAAAACTTACCAAATCAGTCTTGGATATTCCTCGTAAGCGTGAAGAAGATATGAAACTGAATTTTGTTTCTGGAATAACGTGGACTAAATATCCTTTAAAATATTCTTCCTACTATAAAAACACCTAAGTAAAATATTTCTAAAAGTTTTTTCAAATATGACTGTGCTTTGGAGAAGGTAGATATGACTGTGAGAGGCCAAAGGCAAGACAATACTTAAACCCTGAGTGTTTAAGGGAGTACTGACGGTAGCAGTCACCTGAGACTATCTGCAGGTGCCCAGTGACACAGAGCTTTGGTTTTAATGGTCCTTGGGGGACAGAAGATAAAATCAAGGCCTTTATAAGTCAAGAAACTGGTTCAGAGATCCTCAGGTAAAGTCAAGACCACTTAGGGTACAATTGTAGTGAAAAGGTGGATTAGAAAATAGTGTACCCTGAAAATCTAAACAGCAAGGATGCTGTTCCCTGAGGATTCTAAACTACGGAGTCAGCCATCACACCTCTGAGGCCCTAATTCATACTTCCTATGTCACACAAGATATACCAACTTGAGAATTTTGTTTAAGGTGGTTTAGAGAGTTGATTTTACTGCACGAAATTCTAGAAAATGCAAAGTAATCTATAGTGACAGAAAGCACATGAGTGGTTTCCTGGGAATTTGGGGGGCCCAGGCAAGAAGAAGAAGAAAGGATCTCAAAAGAGTAGGAGAAAACGTTGTGGGGGGAGGGCAGATGTGCTCATTATCATGATTGTGATGATTTCATGAATATATACACAAGTACATATGTCAAAATTGATCAAATTGTACACTTTAAATATATGCAATTTACTTTATATAAAAATAACTCAACAAAGTAAAAAGAAACAATAAATAAAAGACAAGGTTAGACACAGGTGAGGTGAGAATTAGTGAAGTGAAGGATCTAAAAGAAATTATGCAGAATGCAGCAAAGATAAAGATGAAACGTATGAAAAAGGACTAAAGAGATATAGAAAATAGAATAAGAAGGCCTAAACTACATTAACTGAACTTCTAAAAGAAGTTAATAAAAAGAATGGGAGAGGTGATAAATGATGAGATAATAGTTAAATATCTTTTTGAACTGATAAAAGATATGTTTTCAGATTCAGGAAACACATAAAATCTCAAATCAATTAAATAAAATTACATGCACACCATGATACATTAAAATGAAGAATATGAAGATTTTAAAAGTAGCCAGAAAGAAAAGACAAATTACTAACAAAGGAAAACAACTACACCAACAGGTGTTTTCTCATAGAAACATAGAAGGCAATAGAATAATATGTTGACAGTAAGTTCTACCAACATAGATTCACAAGTCTAGTAACCTTATGTTTTATGATTTGGAAAAAAATGAAGATATTTTAAAGAAACAAAAACAGAATTTATTAGCAATAAACACTTACTAAAGGAACTTTTTAGAAGTTATGTTTTTTAGAAGACGTGTTTTTTTTGGAAAAAGGACAATGATCCTTTAAAGAAGACTTGAGAGACTAGAAAGAATGGCAAGTAAATAAAATTGTTTAAACCTGAGGGAAAATTGGCTTTTTAAATAATAATATTTTAAGCATGTGTTTTAAATAATAAAACTTTAGTATTAGATAAACCATATAGTTGGGTGTGTGTGTGGACTAAAGGATAGTAGAGTATGATTAACATTAGACTTTAAGTTAAATATGTATGTTAGAAGTTATAGAGCAATCATCTAAAAGATGTAGATTTATAATGGTAGAATCTACCATTCTAAAAGAGTAAAAACTGAAGATATAATTTCTAGACCAGTGGGGGTGGGGTGGGAATGTAAAAACAAAAACATAGGTAACCAGTCCAAAAGGGAAAAAAAAAAGAAAGAAAGATGAGAGAAGTCAAAAATATGATAGAAATAAATCCAAATATATTAGTAATCACAAAATGACAATGTAAATAAATTACACTTTCTAGTTTAAAAGACAACTGTTAGATTGGTTAACAATACAAAATCTAGTTATATAAAGCACATGAACACAGAAGTCAAGCTTTGGATATATACTAAGAAAATGGGACTAAAGGAGGATGATGTACACAACTCAGGCCATCTCTAAAACTGCCAGCAGATGGTAAACATGAAACCTAGTAAATGAAAAATGTCACAGAGATACAAATATGGAACTGGCAAAAGTTAAGAAAGCAGGCTTTTCAGAAAATCTCTATCAGGCTCCAAGAGCAAGATTTGAAAAATTACTGCAACAAGCTAAAGGCTTTCACAGCTGAAAAGACAGCAAAACTAAACCTCAGCTAATGAGAGAAGTGTCTGCAAAAGATGACTGTAATGCTCAGTTTTGAAATGAATGCAAATTTGTCAATGGTAAAATTCTCTTTGGTTTCAGAAAGCAAGTTCTTTACAACAAAACAAAATAAGACAAGTCAAAATAAAACAAAACAAACAAAAAATAGTAACCAAAACCAAATGTGTCCTTCCTTTATGGTTACTTATAAACAGAAAAATCAAAAATAAAATATTTAATTGGGTAGACAGGGCTCAGGAATCCAACTCAGCTCATGTCACCTGGGCCCTTAGCCCTAGCAGAGTGACCCAAGCAAACTCTCTCTGGTAGAATCTAGGGAGCTTCTCCAAAAGGCCTGTTCTCTTATCCAAACCTTATACATTCCCTAAAATGATTTTTTCCTAAATCCTAGTCTGTAATTCAACAGCTGCTAACTGGCTAATGTTAGTAACTTTCACCCCCGTACCTCCCCAACAGATCTACACAGTCAGTGGAAGAATTTCAGAGGCAATGCTTTAATTCAGCATTTATTTTAATCAAAGGGAAGCCCAATGCCGAAACAGTCTAAAACTGAAATCTGACTTGAGCTGGAAAGCCCAAAAACTCCAAGGCTCTATAGACCCCAGTTGGAGAACTAAGGCCCTTTTGACAATAATACCAACTGCAATAGGTAAACATGTCTGGAATGCTTAATTCCATAACTTCATAATGATATTTAAAAAATACCTCATTGATCATCTTTGAAGGGTGGTAAGGGGTCAACTCATTATTGAAAACTTCTTCCACACAAACTTCATCTCAAGATAACTAAACTGTTGATTAAAGAAAATTCTTTTACAAAACTTTCTGGATAATAAATAAGAAAGAAACCATAGAATTAAAATAGCAACATTTTACAGCTTCTGATAAAATAATAGATCTAAGCAATGACCATGGCCTTTAACATCACAGAGGGAAAACAAATGCTGTGTGTCTCCTGACAAAAGAAAACAACTCTTCTTATGAAGTATTTATGCCAAAAGAAAAATATGAACAAGCTTCCTTCTGATCAAGCTTCCTTCTCTAACTGCCAGTGTTTTAGGACATATGGAAGCTAGAGGAACATGTTTAAACCACCATAAAAACAGCAAATCCAGAATCCACCATAAAAACAGCAAATCCAGAATCCACCATAAAAACAGCAAATTCCAGAAACTCTAGAAGACAAAAGGCCTGTTTTCTTCAATAAATAAATTAAAAGAAGAGAAAAATGTACAGATTTAAAAAATGATACTTAAGAGACCTCTCAACACATCACAATGTATGGACCTTATCTGGATCTCATTTCAACGAACTATAAACTAAAAAGAAATTTACAAGTCATTTGGGGGAAATGATGGAATATATGATGTTAAGGTATTACTAATTTTAGATATGAAAACTATAACTGTTGTAGTTACATTTTTTTAAAAAATCCTTATCTTTTAGAGGGACATATCAAAATACAAAATGATCTGATATCAGAAATTTGTCAAAAACTACTCTGGTGATGGAATAGAGGATTGATGAAACAAGACCAGCAGGGAATTGGTAACTGTTGAAGTTGGGTAACATTACATAGGGGTTCGTTACACTATTCTCTCTACTTTTGTACATTCCTATAAAAAAACATCTTGAAAGAGACAAGAGAAAGGGGGACGTAACCAATTGCACTATACAGACCTTATGTGCATCCTGATTCAACTAAACCATTAAAAAAGTTTATGAGCGTATCAGAGAAGTTTGAACATTGATTGGATACTTCATATTTAAACAATTATCTTAGGTATTAAACATATTCTTATCTTTTAGAGGTATACAGTGAAAAATTACAAATATTTCAGGTGAAATGATATATTGCCTGGTATTTGTCTCAAACTAATTCAAAAGATCAGGATGGGAGAATGAATAGAAGTAGAGATGAAGTAAAGACTGGCCATGGCTGATAACTGCTGAAGCCAGATTATGAGTAAATATGGGTAAATAAGGGGATTACTTATACCACTCTATTTGTGTATATGTTTCAGATGTGCCATGTAAAAAAAGTTTAAAAAAATTAACGTAGGTGTTAGAAGTTAGGATAATGGTTACCCTTGAAAACGGAAGCGGCAGTGAGGGCTTCTAGAGTGGTAGGAATGTTTTCTTACACAGGTTTGTTCACTTTGTGATAGCTCATCAATCTGTACATTATGATTTGTGCACGTCTCAGCATATGTTACACTGCAGTCAAAAAGCATTTTTTTTTTTTTTTTTAAGCAAGAAATTCACTGCCTCAATGCAAGGGAAGACACTATGATAGAATTGCAGGCATCACTGGAAAGCTATTTTTTGAGTGAAAAGGCAATAAATATTGTATGGCCATAAGCAAATGTCAAAACATGGCCTGTTTCTTCACCTCTGTGGGGGAATAACAGCAGCTGCCTTAGCCGGCTGTTTTGAACATTAAATGGGATGGTGCATGTCAAGTGCTTCGCACAGAACCCAGCACACAGCTAGCAGTGAAAAGAAGTTGTCTTCTGGTTTTTGTCTGAGGGCCTGCACTTCATGGCCTGCTTGTCCCCTAGACTGCAGGTACACTGTATTAAACAGAACTGGTATTAATCAAGACCACCATAGTTATAAACTACCCCCATGCTGGGAGCTAGACAGATCCCCGGCAGCCCTCCCCCTGGATCGAAAGAGAAAACCACTAATGAAGACTTTAGAAAGGAAGCAACATAGCTGCATGCGCAACCGATAGAACCCAGATCGTCTCCTCCACAGTATTCAGCGTGGAGACGAAGTCACTTAAGCAGATGGAAGACCAAGACCCTCACCTACACCCACACCTCTTCCCTCCACCCGAGCCCACGCACTCCAACGGAGATGAGAGGAGCGAAGACTTAACAGCGTCCCTCCTTCCTCCCCCAATCAGCGAGCCCGCTCCAGAGCACAGCGCCCAATCACAGAGCTCCACACGCTGAGGGCAGCCCTTCGCGCACGCGCGCACAAGGAGGCAGCTTGAAAGGCTGCCAGAAAGGTTCGAGCCCAAACCCAAATGCGGGGCTCCAATGGCTGCGCCCGGGTCTCAGATGAGGGCGCACTGCCACCTACTGCCCAACCGTATCCCGTGCGATGCCTGACCACGAGCTGGCCTCACTTCTCGCAATATCCCAACCCCAAAACTCAAGAGTTAGGGAAAACATGTAGTAATAGCACGTAGGAGCGAGTTTTTTTAAATCGCATTCTATTACACAATAAGAAAAAAAATATTGTCTCAAATAGCTTCTTTTCCTTCTAAGTTTGAGTTTCAAAACCTTATTCGCCTCCCACACATTATATAGAGGTAAAATCAAGGGGCCCAGGAATTTGCACATTCCATATATTTCTGGAGCACCTACTGTATGTCAGGGTATTAGCTGAGGTAGGCATTACCATCATCCCTAATTTACGGGAATTTAAGTGACATAGTTTGTGAAAGCTGTCAGAATTGGGGTTCACACCTAGATGTCTGGATCCCAAGTGCAGACTCTTCATCACATCACACTGCATACTGAAGGGACAAAGTGCCATAAGAATATAAGGCAAGGAAAAAATCTTTTCTAACTGGGTAGGGATTCAGGATGTGCAGAGAGTATTCTAGGCCAGGTATTATTCAGTAAACTGTAAGGTGGTACTGCTTTTCCAGGTATATGCATCTTAACAGAGGAGATAATTACTCTCACATATTTATTCATTGCAGATTATTATGCTCATTCATTGGCAAATAGCTTTGGGTTAAATGAAAATAAACTGGATTTTCCATAAATGCAACTACCATATAAGTTGAGGAAAGACAGTACTTTGATTCATTCAGAACTTTACTAAGAGTTGTTCACCATTTTGTGAATAAAACTGTGTCACTTACAATTAATGCCATAATAGCAAATGGTATTTTCCAGTACAACATATCTGTATCCATCTACATTTCTATCTGTTGTTCACAGTGATTCTACATTTCAGTACAAGCATGTAGTTACTTATCTTCAGATTCTCCACAACTCTGCTTTGGCTGGCCCCTGCCCGTACACCCAATTCCAGGTCTCGCAAACCAACTTTGCTCTTGCACTCATATTACCAAGGGAGAAAATTATGGGTTCTTTGAACATCCCACCCAACTCTACCCTCTGCCGCTCCCAAGGTAGCTCTTAATAGGTAGCTATAAAAGAACATTCCCCACCCCTGCCAAGTTATGGGAAGAATCCATAAACACAGGGGGACTTTATTCTTATCTAACATAAGCCAAAAAGGCAGAGAGAAAGAAATCTGATGGAAAACATCAGATCAGCTATGGAACTGATCCAAAAATTACATTAGTCTCATAAAACTATCACCAATCATCTGACTTTATTAATGTCCTAATGATGTTATATATAATACATATTATACGTAAAGTATTTATATTTTAAAAAAATGCTCATAAAGTCAGTGATTTCTTTTAGGCCTTGTTATTTTATAAAAGAAAGGCTGCTATCTGTGTAATATGACATAGGGAATAGGGAAAAGGGAGTACTGTACAATAAGGAGCCTACTGCCTGAGAAGATGTTAGCCAACTATTTTCCCTAAATGGCTTATATGACATTATAACACTGCTTTCGAATCTATCATGTGGTAATGAAATGGAGAAGAGTCAAAAAGTTTTCTAAAGACCACAAGTTAAGAAATGACAATAAAGATGAAAGTAGAAAATATATTTTTCTTTGCAGATAAAGTAAAACAGAGACAGGCTGCATGGCAACTAACTGATGAAAATGGACAAAAACAAGAAAAAGAATTGCTTACATAATTTAGGAAGACTAATTGTCAAGGCAAAAATGAAACAAATTTGCAGGATACCAAAAATAATTTTGCCACATGTGAAACAAGTCTTAATTCTTTTTAAGACCTAAAATGTGACTATCTGAATTAGATTATCATAAAAGCATCATTTCATATATACATCATATGAGTATATAATAAACATATGGAGTAACTGAAATGATATATAGATACCTACCAAGGTGACAATCTTCTTTTTCTCTTGCTTCCCATTTGTGGCTATCCACATATGCTGAAGAAAGCAGGCATCTTTTACCTGAGGACAAAGGTGATTATATCAACATATATGACTTCACAAAAGGTTCTATTTATATACCAGCTTTATTAAACATATCTTTGTCATATCTTCAATTTATTAGATTATTTAAAGATTCTAGAATGACACTGTAACCAACATTAAACAGTTAACAATTTAGTTCATGACAAAATGCATTCAACCTCAAATAAGTAGAAGATGCAGAAAAGTGAAAATTTTTGCAGTAATGTTATGGGTAAAACTGTGCTTCATACATTGCAGAAAATGTAAAATAGTGCAGCCACATTGGAAAAGTTTGGCAGTTCCTCAAAATATTAACATGGAGTTGCCATATAACCCAGCAATTCCACTCTGAGATATGCACCCAAGAGAAATAAATGATGTATCTACACAAAAATTTGTATACAAACTTTTATAGCAATATTATTCATCATAGCCAAAAAGTAGAAATAATGCAAATATTCATCAACTGCTGAAATAACAAGATGAGGTATATTCTTATAAAGAAATACACAGCAGTAAAAAGAAATGAAGTACGGATACATACTACGACATGGATGGATCTCTAAAACATTATGCTAAGGGAAAAAGAAGCCAGTCACAAAAGACCACACATATATAATTCTATTTATATCAAAAGTCTACAATAGGCAGATTTATAGAGACAGAAAACAGATTAGTGGTTGCCTAGACTTGGAGGGTAGGTGGGTCAGGAAAGCTTGGGGGAAATTGGGGAGTAATTGTTAATGGGTTTAGGTTTTGGGGTTTTTTTTTTTAAGGTGGTAAAAATGTTCTAAATTGATTGTGGTGATGGCTGGAAGAGGGAGTCAGATTTTTCGTGTGATGCCTGAAAGTCAGAGTGATGTAAAAACTTGACTTGCCATTGTTCACTTTGAAGATATTTGAGAAAGGGACCATCAACTAAGGGATGCAGGTGGTCTCTAAAAGATGGAAAAGACAAGGAAACAGATTTTCCTTAGAGATTCTCAAAGGGAACACATCTCTTTCAACCCCTTGACTTTAGCACAGTAAAACTGTGTCAGACTTTTGAACTACATAACTGTAAGATAATAAATCTGTGCTGTTTTAAGCCACCAAATTTATGGTAGTTTGGTAACCTGTTTTAAGCTACCAAATTTATGGTAATTTGGTAACCCTTCAGCCAGTTTTTGAGGCAACCACATTCTCTAATTTAACTATCCACCATAAAAAGAAATATTTTCTCCATTTAATTTTGAAAGGATACCTCCAAAGACCACAATTTCAAAGTTTAGTGAAAACGTTTTGGCCCTATTCTACACCTTATGAAAGACAGACATTCCATTTTCTGAGAGCCTTAAAAAAAGCAGGATGTTCATCTTTGATATACTTTTATAAGTGACACCATCTAAAATCTTTCTGTCTCTGTATAGTTAGAAGGTCTGCATATTAATACCGGAATCAAAGAATTTCTATAAAGTCGGACGGAACATTAAATTGGGTGAACAATGGCTAAGTGTAAAATCTAGGTCAGCTTCTCAAACTTTAATGTGCATATAAAGCTTGATAAAATGCAGATTCTGATTTAGTAGGCCTGGGGGGAAAAAGACATTCTGCATTTCTAACAAGTTCCCAGGTGATGATGATGATGTTGACTTTCAGATCACATAGAAGTAGCAGGAGATAGAATGGTATCAGCCTCACAAGTTTAGGTCTTTGAGCCTGTTTAATTGCACTCTGAGTATGTCACCCGAGAGTATATATAAACTCTTCTTGAACCTGCTTACCTCTCAGCTTTTGAGGCAACTATATTCTCAATTTACTATAAAAATAAATATTTTCTCCATTTAATTCTAAAAAGATACCTCCAAGGACCAGAATTTCAAAGTTTTGTGAAAAGTAATTGGCTCCATCCTTACCGATAATCATTTTATAGTTATTTTGGACTTTGGTCAACTGTCTCCAAGCATGTTTCCCATTCAAAGGGAAGCAGTATGATTGTAGACTCAGGCTTTAGAGTCACAAACTCTAAGTATGAATCCCTGTCTTGCTAGTAAATGCTATGAAAATGCGGGCAAGTTAGGTCTTGAGCTTCTTCATACGTAAAACGGGAAAATGCGGACCTTGTACCATAGTTTAAAATAGGGCATATATACAAAATTAAGTGCCTAGCCTAATGTCTCCTATGCAGTAGGTGCCCAGTTAAGTTTCCTTTCTCTAGCCTCTTCCTATGGTGAAGTCACTTTTTAGTTCATTTCAATAGTTTCCTTTCATCCTCCTGATCATTTTAGTTGCCCTTCTTCATTATGATGTAAAGAGAGTCAATGGGAGTAGTGAAGTGTTCCAAATATTAATTTGCTATAAGTTTGTACAAAGTACATTATTTTTCTTCTCTTATCCTGTAATGATTTCCAGATGTTCTGATTTAATGCTGAAAATCCTTATCAGCATTTTCAAATCCTGAGTGGTTGGTTCATAATGCACTATTCTACTTTTATTACTTGTCTTATAGCTTTTAGTTCCTGATGTCAAGACTCCTGTGGTTTAACCGGTGCTTGTTCAATATAACTTTCTGTAATGATGGAAATGTTCAATTCTGAGTTGTCCAATACAGTAGCCACAGCCACTGTATGGAGCACTTAAAATGTAGCTATTGCAACTAAAAAACTGAATTTTAAATTTTATTTAACTAATTTAAATGGCCATATGTAGCTAGTAGGTAACATGATGTAAAAGCTCTGGTGTAAAACCTACCACAAGTTCACCAGTTCAAACTAAGAACAAAATGCCAACTGGAAATTCTCTCAATTCACCCTTATCTAATCTCCATTCCCTTGTTAGAATGATTGCCCCCCAATATTCTAAGCAACCATGATACCCTCCCTGATAGACAATCTGTTTTGTTTAAATTGAAAAGTACTTACTAACAACCATAACTAAACATTCATAAACAGTTACAATAGCTAATTCTTACTGAGGCTCCAGGTACTGTGCATACCATTTTACCTAATGTGTGGCATTAAATATCTTTGCCAGATAGGTCAACCAGTTAGTTAATCCTCAGAAAAGTTCTGGTGGCCAAATTTGAAGTTTCACATTGATATTTAATGGCTGTTCCTAAAGAAGAGTGAGTAAGCGTGTATGTGTTGCTTTTTTATAGGGGCTAAAGGAAGTATATTGGAAAGAGAAGTTAACAGGCACTGGAAACACAGATTGTGATTATTCCATTTTAATCATATAATCATATACACTTGTCAGGATTTAGCTCCTGGAAATGTTAAAAAGTTTTTCCAATGTCTTTATCAGCAGATCCATTAACAGGTTTTGAGTAGGCTGCCATTCACTCAGATATCAAAGTACTTTAGAAGTAACTATTAGCATTTATTGTCTGTACGGGGAAAACTGTAGCAAAGAAAGGTCAATCAAAAGTTGTGCCCAAGGTCATCAGGTAAAGTGAGATTAGTATACTGAAAAATGATTCCATCAACTGAAGACCAGGGGTCTGGCCAAGCATAAGGTGGTGGGGAGAACGTTTAGCACGCCCCTCCAAGGAAAGCTCAGCAGGGAGAAAAAATCATGGCCTCAGGGTGGACACATTTGGGCTATTCACGGCCGGCAAAAAGACAACCACCCTAATACACAAACTCAACAAATAATACGCAAAGGTGTTCATGCCTTGACTTTTTCTGCTCTTTACATCTTTGGATGGGCAGGCACTATTATTTTATGGAAGGAGATGGGACAGAGATCCTACCTTCCCTTTCTGTGCTACCAAAAGCCCCATATAGTTTCTCTAGCAACTAGATCTCAGAAGCGTTTCTTCTCTTGAAAGCCCATTGCTCACTCTACTCAGGGAACATATTCTCAGGAATCTAATGAAGCAGCCCTACAAACAGCAGCCACGAACCTGCCAGGGAGAGATGAGACAGAGGCACTTTCCGCGCCAGGAGGATCCCGCGCCGCACCATGGGGGCCGCCATCTTGGAGCATACCAAAGAGAACGCCGGTCCGGGGGGTTACGAGCAGAGAAAGGGGTGGTTCCAGTCGGCCGACACTCCCGCCCCTCCCCCGGTTCCCGCAGTTGGTGCGGCCCGGAACAGCATGGCTGCCGCATTTCGCATCCCGAAGCAAGTCCTGCTGCAGGCACTGCGGTATTTCGTGTATTCAGGGGTGGGAGGCTCATGCTTCACCTGCTGCCGCAGCCCTCTCGGAGGTATCGTCGGCCTCCATCCGTGAAGGAGGGAGGGATGAGACACAAGGGACCTTTACCCCCCAGTGGGCATCACTTCGGGAAAATAACAGTGTTTCGGTTACTCACTGGCTTGGATCAGCCGAGCGTGCCCTCGCCCTCTGGCTGCGCGTGGGTGAAGTGGTGGCCCCTGGCTGTCATGGACGCCCGTGGGCCTGGGAACCCAGGGACAGCCGGGCTGGGGTCTTGACCTTGGGGCTGTAGTATTTCCTCAATGGGGGTACGTTACTCTCCGGAAACACTCCTCTCCCTTTTGGATACTGTACTGCAGAGATTGGGAGCGGAGGTGTTAGCTAGCAAAGACCTTGATTTGTAAAATTGTTTCGTAATATCTTTATGAAAATGATCACTTGAAAACGCTGGTGAGTGAAAATAAAATATTTATTACTTTGTATCAGGCATTATTCTAATGCATTTTACATATACTCATTCCTTTTCCCCTCACAACACCCTGTGAGAGAGGTATCATCCTTTTCTTCATTTATAGAGGAGTAAACAGCAAGTCTTAGCTAATTTGCTCAACGCTGAGGGTTAGAATTTCAACACAGGCAGCCCAACAGTGGAGTCCCGCTGTAACCACTTCTCTGGACTGCCTTTCCATAAATAAATAGCAATTTTTATTGTTACCTTGTTATTGCTGTACTCAGAGCTCTTAGTTGTTGATTCTTTGGCCATGCTCCACTCCATGCACGGCCAAGCATCCTAAATAAATGATGATATTTCTCGAACTCATCTCTTCTACTAAGTTGTGGTCAGTGATTTCTGATGTGGTCTTGAGGACACTTAGAGTCCAAGTCTGAGAGGACATAACTCCTCATTTCACAAATGAATTCCAATGGTCACACTATAACTTTTCCCGCTACACTATATGATTCTACATAGATAAACCAAAACTAGATATACCTGTTTTGCATTTAAACAATAGTCTTTAATTTGTGTTTGTTTTTAAATTTCCTTGTTATCCCTTAACCAGATGGTGAATGTCTGTTTGTCTTTCAGATCCCAGATTCCTGTTAACCCATCCCCATACACAGTTAATCACTAGCTCCTTCCACAAACACAAAACTTGTCATGCTGAGGATTTGCATTCTCTAGTAGTTTGGAGATGGTTTTTTCCCCACTGAGGCGACTGTTATATTTGTACCTATCTGGATGGACTATTTATATTAAGTGAAGATAAGATCAGTTAGTAGAGGTCGTTAAGCTCTACTCATGTTATGTACAAAATATAAAACACTCAAAATGATTTTACTTTTTCTTTCTCTAATTTTTAGCTAAAAGATATCTACTTACAGATAATATTATGAAATTAAAAGAATTTCAGCATAAGAAGGTGGCAATTGCATGTAATCTTCCTGGCAGCAAAGGTAATCAAATCGGTTTTGTTAATTCTTTTCAATTGATCTGTCATTGAGGTTTAATCTATGTTTATCCCTAATCAATCTCTCCTTCAATGACCTTAGGTCTCAAGAAGAATTGAGATGACTTATTCTTAGCTTCCTGGTCTTCCTTTTCATGAACTGTTCATCTCACTCTCCTACTACAGTCTACAGCTCTCTTTTTATCCCTTTACTTAGTATCCCGGAGAGATACTAAAACTAGTGCTACAACCAGCCCTCTCTAGATCTGTGCCTCTCAAAGTAAGGTTCAAGGATCAGCAGCAACTAGGAGGTTGATAGAAATGCCAAACCTCACACCCTAGACTATTTGTATACACAGTGAAGTCTGAGAAGACCTGCTTCTGATGACTGGCTTTTAAACTTTTTGATGCAAACCTCGTTAAAAAGTACATTTTATGTTGCATCTTTAATACACACATACATATCTATATAAAAATGAGATAAAATGAAATAAAACAGTGCTAGATGTAATGATGTGTTTTCACATTTTCAACCTTGGGCTGGAAAAATCAATAGGCTAAAACAAAAATTTATTTGAAAAAATTAAGAATATATTGACAATTGTTGAGGCTGGGTGATTGATGGGTTCATGGGTGGTCGTTATCCTGTTCTACTTTTGGGTATGTTTGAAAATTTTTTCATAAAAAGCTGAAAGCACACCACCACCTAAGTCCCTTTCAGCATCTAAGAAATCATGTCGCATTCATTCTTTCTTTCCTGCCCAGTAAGTACTTCAAATTCCTTTATAAACAAAGCAAGACTCTCCTCCCTTTTAATAACTCTTTAATGTCCCTCTTGACTTTTTCAGCTCTCCTTCCTCTCACTGTCAAATGTTTATGAGCACCTAATTAACATTTCTTGCTTCTCTTCACTCCCAGCCCTGCCCTCCAGAAATCAGTTTTCCCTCACTTCTCCATTAATCATACTGTTATATAATACCACCTACCATACAAGAAGATAAGCTTTGAGAGTGAGGGAGAATATGTTAATCTCCAGTTTAGTAGACTCAATCTAGATTTTTTTTCAGCCTTTTTTTTCCCCTACCCCAGACCTTTTGGAGCTATGTGAAATTTGCAAAATAAGGGCTTATGTCATTATCTGGTTGTTATTTCCAATGGTCATAGTCTTTCTAAAGCTGCAATAGTTGTGCATTTGTTTCGAAAAGCAATTCATTTAAGGAGTGCCAATCCACTCTATTGTCAGATTGATATTTATAAAATCCTGTCAACATTTCATCATTCTAAGAACCCCAGATGGTACTGTTATATATGACATCATGTACAAACTCGCCCCCTGGCTTCCTGGCTCTGCCATAAGGGACCTTACCTTTTTTGGAGTCCAGCGTGATTTCCTATTAATCTAGTCACAGTTCTCCCTTCACTCTCCCCCTCCCCCTAGTTCTGTGCTGTTGGTCATGCTGATTCTCATACCTAAAATTATCCACTCTTCTCAGTTTCTCCAACCCTATTCAGCTGCTCCTTCCTCTCTGGTAACTCTCCACTTCCACCAAACCTGGTCTGCTTCTGCCACCCGATTTCTCTCTTCTCTACTGTTAAGTTTATAGTCAGTCATGGGTCACCTGCTCTATGACTGTTTTCAGATAGCTTTCTATAAATCTATCTTGCCTTCTTGAAAAGACTTTGCTCTTTCAGGGCAGGCAGGAACCATACCTTCGAGTATGAATATATGATAAGCACTTAAATCTTGATTGATTTATTTTAAAATACAAATTAAATCTGTTGAAATCTTGGATTCTTAAAATTTATTAAGAAGAATTAAAAAGAACAAGATATAGTCATCCTATTGAAATATCTTTCAATATCTTTTATATTGGAAATTATTTAGAAATATTTAATAGAATAAATTCTCTTCAATCTAAGAGGTGATGGAAGGAATAAAAGTGAGAACAATAATGTCTGTGATTTACTGGCAGTTACCTCATGCTGGGCCTTGTGCTGAATGATTTACATACATTATCTCATGCCACTGTGAGGTAGGTATCATGATGTTCACTTTACACATGAGGACTTAGGTGTCACAGACCAGGGTCTCCTCACAGCATGGAAGTGGCAGAGCCTAGATTTCAGCCCAGGTTCTTTTATCTCTAAAACTTTTAACTATTATGTGATTCTGCAAATAAAGATTGGAGGAACCACTACATTATCTTAAACTTAGTGGGCTTTCTTTTCTTGTAAATCAAGACAGTGTCTGTCTCAGCTTCCAGATCTTGTGTTTTTAATGTATATTGTGCCACTCCTTTAAGCAGCATTCCTTCGAAGTTCTGGGCCTTGGAGCAAATCCTGTAAACTTTTCTTGGCAGTTTCTGATACTGAGAACAGCTCTGCCTTCTGGAAAGCAGATGCTTGCTTGGTGCCTGCCTTGCATCTCACCCCACATTCTGGCGAGAATACAGTCCCTTCCCAGTGCCAAGAAGCAACCTTTTGGTGTTTGTCCCTGCAGTTGATCAGATACAAGACGAGGGACGGAGACATTATGATTACCTTGAAATGCTTCTGTTACTAAAAGGGGACTGTTTTTCCCTCCATGTGCATTATATAGTCCCATGGCATGCTTTCTAACAACCGAGTAGAGAGAGACAAAGAAGGATGAAAGAGAGTTAAAGTTGAACCAAATGAAAGAGACGTGATGTATTCCTGAATCATGTGCGTCAACCACTGTGGGTAAACCCATCTTCAGTTCACATTTTCCTTTCAGTTTTTCTGCTAGGTGCCCTGCCAGTTGATAATTTGGATATTTTAGTTATATTTTCTTCTTCTCTACCTTCCTTTCTTCCTTCCTTCTTCCTTCCTTTCTTCTCTCGTGGGTCACCTATAGATACAGTTATTTGGGATAAACCTCTGGGATATTAATTTTCAAACTTTAGTGTGCAAAAGGATCACCCAAGTAGTCAAAAATGTATATTCTTGTGCTCCTGTCCCCAGAGATGATAGAAAGTTATGAGTGGGGCCTGGGCTTGTTCCTCTGTGTCACAGATGCTTTACTTCATGCACCATCTCTAACACTGCTCTTGGGAAGACCAGCCAGTGGTAGGAGCTGCATAGCTATGAGCCCCTCCCAGCGCCCCTTTGCAACGTGCCAAGTTCTGGCTTCCGCTTCTCCCTGAGGTCAGACTCTGACAGTCCCAGTCAGCCTTAGTGATGGCCACCACCCTGTGCTTTCTTCCAGAAACCTATTTGAGAAACTTGGAAGAGAAATTGACCCAGAACAAGCTCATCTTGAAGGAGGAGTTGAGAACTTTGCTTCATTTGTGTGAGTCCCGGGGCGACGTGGAACTGGCTAAAAATGTCATTTACAGGTGAGGCATTTTCTTAGAACTCTGCCAGCCCTTGTCTCCTCTTACTCTGTTCCTTTTCCTGAGCAATCTTGTCTATTTCCAAGATTTCAGCCATCACCTATACACTGATGACTTCCAAATCTCTTGTTCAGATGCCTGCCCTGAGCTCCAGACATTTATATCCATTCCTTTAGCAAATATTTATTGGGTTTGTACTATATGCCAGGTGCTGAGGTTAGAAAAAACAGAATTCATGTCCCCCCAAATCACCAGCCTGTTCATTAACTCCACTTACACATCTCCTAGGTCTTCACATTCATTTTATAAAACTAATCAGTCACTCAGGACAGATACCTGGGAGCCTTTCTCCTAATTTCATTTGCTCTCCTCCCTGATAGGGTAAGAAGTAAGACTGCTTCCACTTCCCTGGGATCTCTCATCTCTAGCCTTCCTCTCTCTGTTCCCATCATCAGTGTCTTAGTTCAGGCTTCAACGTCTCTCACATGGATCACTTCAGTGGACTCCTAACTAGTCTTCCTCCTTGAAGCTTATGCCTTCAATGTTCCATTGTCTCTGATCCATTGTCAGTTTTCCATGTCAGAAGAAGCTCTCATATGAAATCATAGTCTGCTCTTAGGAAACCCAGTACAGGTTTCTCTTACTCGGGAACAAATCAACAGACTTCATTTATGAAATTCATTGCTTCTTTTTGATATTTTTTAAATACATATTTCTATATATGGACTTGCATTTATATTGTGAATATATAGAGAGAAATACAAGATATGTATAGAATACTAGAAGAATATAAAAAGTTAACCAAGGTCCTCTGGGAGTTACATATTCTATATTTTTTTGGTCTGTGTAAATGTGTACTTTTTTGATTTCTCCAACTCGTTTATAGTGGACATTATCAATTTTATAATGTGAAAAAATGTTATTTTTAAAAAGGAAAAGGAAAAACAAAATTACTCAAAATTTATTGAAAAATTGAAAAACACCAAAAAAGGAGAAAGAAGAAATATATCACAAATTCTGCTGTTTTAGTTGTCTCTTGCTGCATAACAAATCACCCCAGAACCCAGTGGCTTAAAATGAGGATTATTTCTTATTTCTCACAACTCTGTGGGTCAGGAACTGAGGCCTGTCTCAGCTGGGCGGTTCTTTGTTGGTGGTGACTAAAGTCACTTGCTCATCTATAGTCAGCTTGTAGCTGGGCTGAGCTGGAAGTTCCAGGGTTTCACTTGTATTTCTGATGCCTCCATGACCCTCCATATGGCCCTCTCTCTCCTTGTAGTATCTCACCATTCATGGATCTAGCCTGAGCCGCACTGGCCCACAGCACAAGTAGACACTGCAGGCCTTGTAGGACTGCCTAGAATTGGCACAGCTTCACTTCTAGTGCGTTTTCTTGGTCAAGGCAAGTTACCCTGCCAGCCCAGATTTATAGGAAGAAGAAAGGATTATACCTCTGGGTGGATAGAGCAGCACACACGTACAGGGAGGGGAGGACTTGATGGTGGCCATATTTGGGGACTGTCTACCACATCTAAGAAACCACTGTTAATATTTTGATATACTTTTGACCCTTGAACAACGCAGAGGTTAGGGGTGTGTACCACCTGCGCCGTTGAAAATCTGCAGATACCTGAAGTTGGCCCTCATCATTGATTCCCAAGTGCAGATCAAAAATACATCCTCACTATTTTTCATGCAAGAATTTAGTGTAATATCATTATATATATTGTCATTATAAATATTATTATATATATAATGATAGTTTCTTGTTTTCTAATTAACATTATAGCATAAATGTTTTTGCTTGTTAGTCATATACTTAGGAATCATATTTTAATGGCTATACAATGTTCCATTGTATGTTAGGCATTTTAATTAACTGTGCCCCTATTGTTGAATGTCTAAATTTATCTAACATTTCACCAGTATAGAAATGCCATGATGAGCAACTCTATGCATAAAACTTATTCTTTATATTCTTTTTTAATCAAAGGGTACGAACCTTTTAAAGCTTGTCAGTAGGAACTGCCAGATTATTTTCCCAAAGGGTTATGCTGATTTACAGTCACATTGTATCAGTAAACCTAAATCTGTTATTTCTATTTCATGAAGTTGAATCTGACCTGTTTTACTGTGTGTTTTTTTTTCTACCCAACGTTATCAGATGTTTGTAAGAGTAATAAAACAGGATAAAATTTTGAACACTCTTTCCACTCTTATTTCTCTAATAAACCTTCACAGTGTGACTCATAATTCCTTTATTGATGCTATTGACTCTGCCCAGTAGCTGTCCGTTCCATGTACTGTGGACAGCTGGACAAGGGGGAAGATGGGCAGGTCCACGGCCTAACCAACCTGTTCCTTCACTTCCTGAGCCAGGAGACCGATGGCTGGGCAAGAAGAGTAATAAGCTGAAACATAAAAACTCTTTATTGAGCCCAAAATGAGGAACAGCTTAATCCTATCCTAATCTTTACCATTTCTGTTGTTTGCCTTACAGAGGGATTTTAGATTCTCTAACTTAAAAATTTTTTGGCAAGGTGATATATTATCTCCGTGCTTTCTAGGACTTTTATTAGTGCGAATGTCATTTAAAATGAGAAAACTTTTCTTTCTTGCTTTGTTTTGTTTTTAATCTGGCACAAATTTCTCATGAGACTGTTTACTGAAATATGTTTATTTTTAAAGATGTTTTCCTCAGCATGTCTTACATTTTATAAGCGCTAACATATATGGAAGACTAGCTGTGCGCCAGGCATGTTATCTCATTTAATCTTCACAAAATATCTGAGTTGAGTTCTCTTCTTATCTCCATTTTAGAGGTGAGGAAACTGAAGCGTGGAGTAGTTGGTTATTTTGCTCATGGTTACACAGTGAATAAGTAGAAGAGCTGGGATTTGAACTGTCAGGTTAGAATCAAAGTCTAAAAAATCTCCATTTACTATACTATATTTCCTTGTAATAACATTTCTTACTAGCTTATTGAGGTCTGATTGACAAATAATTACATTTATTTAAGATGTCACGACTTAATGTTTTGATATAACTTAATTCATAACTGTTGTAATGAAGCAATGAATTTTTTTAAATTTCTATAATTAGAATTTGAAATGTATCTTAAAAAGTACAAATCATTCTATTTGGCAGTCTATATGTTTAGGATAGCTTATTCATAAGGCTATTAGGACTTTCTTCAGTAATTTCAGCAGAAGGTTAAAAAGTATTCCATTTTTTAAAGTCAGAGCTTTTCCTCTGACTTTTGTGATTTGTTCACATAATGAACAAATCTTCCTAAAACCTGATTTATGTGTAATCATGAGGTACTAGTTTTGTCACCAGATTGCCTCCTTGGTGTCTAAAGCACAAAGCATTGATCATTGAAAGTAAATTTATGCTCGTGATTTACAGTTCTGCAAGTCTAAGTGGCAGACTGGCCACTGGAAGAAATCTCAAGCCACATATGAGACATCACTGTCTTTGAAATTTGCCTTTTCCTAAACCTAAAATTTCTATATTTAACTTGTTTTGCTAGTTGATTGTAGGTTACATATGCCTTTCCCCAAGCTGAGAAAAACAGAGAGATTGGTCTAAATTGTAAAATGCATCTTGGTTGTCTGCCAGCAGCCTTAACTGGGACAGAGCATCACCCCACCCTTTTCCTTTTCTCCTCTGTAGGTGGGGCCCACACAGAGAGGTAGTGCCATTATGATGGGCTCACAGATGCGAGACCCCTGCTGTTTTTTGATATGTGCTCACACTCAGTCCTAGCCAGTTGTTGGTAAATTGAAATGGTTACAGTGTACATTTTCTTCTTTTATTTCACAGGGTATGTGGGCCTTTGACAAACCCTGTTTGTTGATTTGCTTATTTAAATGCCTAATATATTTCTGCACTCCAAGATTCCTCTAATTATCCTCAGTTCTGCACTTTTCCCCTCCAAACTCTGAGAGTATCTCTTCCTTTGTTGTGTCCCCAACACCTAGCAGATTGCATGCCACGGTCTATCTGTCTTTTTCCCTATGTCCCACAACTTGGTTCATTGAATCATTTTGATTACCAGGTACCATGCAGAGAACAGAAATATCACTTTGGGGGAATATAAGTTTGGACCACTTTTCATGAGGTTGTGCTACGAGTTGGATCTTGAGGAGTCTGCAGTGGAGCTCATCAAAGACCAGGTTATTGTCTCCTGATTGCTTTCCCTGCCAATGTGATTTCCTTGTGCTTTGGATCAGGTGTTTTTAATGATATTAGGAAAGCACTACCCTATACATATTATTATTAGAGAAGGGCTGCTGGGCCAAATGAATGAGCTCTTCCTCCCATTTTTAAGGTTTCCTTGGAGTCAGTTCCTATGATGCAATGAATGTCTTTTTGTACAGAGGTGTAGAACAGATGTGGAAGAGGTGTAGTAGATATAGATTACAAGGTATGTACCTACCTTGGATATGTGTCCACCTGGGACTGACATCCTCACCGTTGAGGAACTTTTAGTTGGGGATAGTTTAAGACAGGCTGCCATTTAAAGATTGCCTTTCCTATCCTTCACCTGTGCTTTTCTCCTGTGGTTTTTTTTTTGTTGTTGTTGTATTTTTTATGCCTGGTTGAAGGCTACATTGTAAAGTGCTTTTCTTTTCAGAACACTTTCATATGTTCCAGTTTTCTTTTCCTAAAAACAAAAGTAACAATAATTATTTTTAAATTATTTATTGAATAATTATTATGTCCTCAGCCTTGTGCTTAAGCACTTTACATTTTCATTTGTTTCCCACAATAGCCCTGGGGAACTGGATACTATTATTTCCATTTTACAGATGAGGAAACTGAGACGCAGAGACATTATAAATTTGTGTATGGTCAGAAACACTTGTTATATTTTGGGGCTGGGTTTGGCTACCAGGGACATTTTAGTATTTTTAGGAACCTCCATAACTAAGTTGTCCTTCTGCCTCTTACTGTTTTCTGTCTATAGTGGAACTGTTAACTCTCGGCTTACCCCTCTTTTAAGGACACCCATGCTCTAGAGAGATGACCATAATATATTAGTGAGCAGAGAGTAGGTGGTTTCCAAACAGTATGGATTTGTTTGAGCCTATTTTTTTCTAAAGGAATAAATATGTATTTACATTTTAGAATACATATTAAATATCTGGGAAGATATACACTAAACTGCTTATCTTTAGGGGATAGATTTATAGGAAGTTTTCACTTTTTTCTTTCTACATTTTTGTATTTGACTATTTTATAATAAGCATGTGTTAATGTAATTAAAATAAAAGTTTCACACTGTAATCATACCCATGAATAAAATGATAAAAAACAAACAAGCAAAAGAGGAAGAAAACAAAAGTAAAGTTTTTGTGTTTTTTAAACCTACCTGTGTTTGAAACATTTATGTATGAGTACATTTTTGGAATAGTAAAATAAACTGAATTTGAGTCAAGTGATGTAAATTCTAATCCTGCTTCCACCCTAACTGTTGTGTCCACTACTCAGAGCCCTGCAATGCTGCCAGTATGGTAGCCACTAGCCACATGTATCTCTGGAGCCCTTGGACTGTGGCTATTTCAAATTTACATGTGATGTAAGTGTAAAATACGTGATACATTTCAATCATTTGGTATAAAAAAAGAGAATGTAAAGTACCATTAAATAATTGTTTATATTGATTACATGTTGAAGTTAAATTTTGGATTGAGGGGGTTAAGTAACATGCTATTAAAATTGATTTTATGTATTTTTACTTTTTAAAATGAGGCTACTCGAAAATAATTTAGAATCACAGGTATGGCATGTACTCGTGGCTTGCAATATTTTTCTGTGGACAGGGCTGCTCTGGTGGCTTCTCATCACACATAGAATAGAACTCAGACCCCTGACCATGACCTAGAGGGCCCTTTGTGTTTTCTCATCTCCCACCACTCTCCCCCTTGTGTACTCCACTCTGGACCTTCGTGTTCTTTCTCAGACATACCAAGCCCATGGCCTCAGACTGGAATGCTCTACACGTACGTCATTGAGGCTTTCTCCTCTCCTTCACTGAGTTCTCTTCTCAGCCTTCCCTGACCACATTCCATCATCTTTTCTACCCATTTATCCTGTTTCATTGTTTTTCATAGTCCTCATTGATAACCTGAAATTATATATATATTTTTTCTCTTGTTTTATTCAATTGTTCATTGCCTCCCTGTCAGAATTTAAGCTCCACTAAATTATAAGCCCAGTAGATTTTAGAGCAGAGTCTATGTCTTGTTTATCATTTCTTTTTTCTCAGCACCTAGAACAGGGCCTGCATAGTAGGCTCTCAAAAAAGAACAAACTTGAGCAAGGCATTTAATGGCATAACTGAATATCATGGCATTCAAAATGTTGGGGGAAAATGTTGCAAAAATTTTAAAATGTTGAATAAATTGTTTACTAAATAATAATAATTATGATTATTATAGTGAATTATTTCAAAAGGTGAATAATCAACTCTGTAACATTTGTTTGCCAAAAGAGGATCATAGTTGTGTTAGATTCTCCTGTCTTAGTGTTCAAGTAAACTATACTTCTACCTGCCGTTTCATGTTACTATGCTGCCACTCAGGTTCCAAGACCACTCCCATCAGAGTTAATTGGCTTGTTCCTTTTCTCCTAAGCATGGCAGAACCACATTTCATGAAGATGTTCTTCATCATATTTCTGAAATCCAGAGATGTCTTACTATACCTCTTGCCTCTTGTTCAGTGTGCCCATTGCCAAAGGCATGACAACCAAGAGAGTGGACATTTTAATTTTTTTGAAAAAGAAATCTTTGGCATATCAAAATTTTATCAGACAATTCAGGAGGCCGAATGAACATGGTATGCACAAAAATAAGTCCTGGGCAAATAAGATGCAGTATAAGGATAAATACTCCCTTAATAATTTTAACTTTTAACCAAACTGCATTGTTTTTCTTTATTAGCGTTTACGAGGTTTCTTCTCAGATTCCACATCATTCAATATTTTAATGGATATATTATTCATCAAAGGCAAATATAAAAGTAAGTATTGCAATTTATGTTTGCTGAAAAATTCTGCTATCTTTGCTGGTATAGAGTTAGAGAAAACAGTGGACCATGCAAAATGATTTATACATTCCTGATGGGTTCCTGAATCATGGAGACCTCATTCTGTAAGTGTGAAAACATGATCGCATCATATATCATGCCTTAAACTCAACACCGCAGACTTTACTTATGCTGAAATTATAACTGGTTTTAAAATATTAGTTCTTGCTATATGACCTGATCATTAATTTTGAAATTTAGTTAATTGCTAAATGATTTTGACAAATAGCTTTTATTGTGCTGAAATACACCTTTCAGTAGATGGTGCTGAGCAGATCAGAATTCTGGGGATCAGCAGTAGAGGACTGAACTCACTGAAACGCATTTAACACTGCTGGCCCACTCCTGACTTTTGACAGGTGCATTGGAAGTATTGATTGAGATGAAAAACCAAGATGTGAAGTTCAGCAAAGATACCTATGTCCTTGCTTTTGCAATTTGCTACAAACTGGTAAGACTATCTCCCATCAACCTTTAGGGCATTGTGGATAGTGTTTGAGAGAGAAATTTTTTTTCTCTACAATAAAATTCAGTTCCTACAAAGTATTTTCCATCTGGTGCAGATATTTCCATTTTAAATGTGTTCATTTTTAGAAAACCCAAGTTAGCCATGTCAGACAGTTTTATTATGGAAAAAGCAATTTTATCATCTTTCACTCTTCTCTGGCAATTGCGTGGATACTGAGAACAAGAAACAGTATTCTGGGTTCAAGCTCTGCTTTCACGTGGTCTCGCCGCTGTGAGTGGACTCTACTAGACAGCCTTCTCTGCCCCTCTCCAGGGGAAATCTATCCCTCATGGCAGACTCAAAGGCTACTTTGTCCTCATCTGTAAATTTCTTTATAATCACCTAAGTTGAAATCTCCTCCAGCATCCCTTGATTGTACTCTATTTGTATCACATATGTAGCACTTGTAACACTGCCTGATATTGTACGAAGTAGAGGCACATTTCATCCTCTCCACTAGAGTATAAGCTCCTTGAGGCATCTTGGTATGCCAGCACCTAACACAGTGCCTGGTACACAGTCTTTAATAAATGTAATGTGATGTTAAAATATACTCTTGGAGGACAGAGAGCATGACTTAGCAGTCCCTTCATCGTTGCTGTATCAGTATTGTTTCTTGTATATAGAAACTATTTCTTCATTATTTAATGAATGAATGAATGATAACTGAAATAGTTCATTGACCAAGGTTCCATGCATAACTATAACCATTCATGCCTTTTAAACTTTGGAAACTTAGCAAACCCTTTTTATGCTGAAAATGAACACCAAGCAAGGCAGAAGAACATTGGCCGTTGAAAACTTCCCTAAAAAGTGTAGCAATAATACCAGTTTTCCAAAACAAAAGGGACAGTTGGTTATAGTGGAAAGAAAACCAACCTAGAAACTGAGAAACTTGCTGTCTACTCTCAGCTTTACCATTAACTGGCTTTAAACTGGTCACTTTCCTCATTTGTGAAACGAGGGGCTTAGATTCAGGAGTCAGCAAACTTTTTCTATAAAAGGCCAGATAGAAAATATTTTAGGCTTCAGGGACCACATATAGTTTCGGTCACATATTCTTTGTGTTTTTACAAACCTTTAAAAGTGTAAAAACAGTTTTAGCCTTAGGCTGGATTTGGCCTGAGGGTCATAGTTTGATGACCCCTGAATTACTAAATAATCCTTTCTAATCACACCATTCTATGGTTCTGTAAAACAGAAAGCCAACAAAATACACAACACTCGAGCATCAGTTATTCAGCACTGTGATATCCAGTTTTCTAACTTACTTAGAGATGCCTCTGAGAATGTATACTGAAGTGGAGAGAATTTAATTCTACCACTTACGAGGGTCAGAGGACTTTTCTCTCCTGTATTGTGTCCAAGAATAACTTGTTTCACTCAGTGGAATCTAGAGTTAAAAAATTGAACTGGTCAGCCATTACAAGTTCTAAGCCAGTTCTGGGAACTGCCCTCTTTCATCAAATTCAGGTTTTACTTTAGAATTTGAATTGTGAATCATGTCATGACATATACATAGATGCTGCTCTCATAAGCTTAATCCACCTACAACATGTACAAAGGAGGTGATTTGGTTTTAGCATTGCTATCTGCTGGTTTGTGTATTACTCACATTCTCGAAAAATTTTTTTTAAGTTTTCACTTTTTATGGGATTCTTTTCATGATTTATGTTCAAATTAGTATTCATGTTTTCGGATATTTGACTTATGTGAATATTTTCAGATTGGAAATCCTCTCAGGAAAGGTTTCATGTTGCTGAGCTTTACTCTATCGTTTAATGTAGTAGCAGGCTGACTGTACTTTCACGTTATGGTACCTGTGTCCAGAAACCAGACCACCAAGATACGAAGAGACCTGTATGTTTGCTGGTGGAACTGCCCCTGATTGGAAAATTGACAAAGGGCTTTAAAAATAAAATTAATTTAGATTTGAGCTGCTAATATATAGGTAACCTGGTCTAATTGCAAATAGTTTCTATCTGGTTCTTAAGGTTAAGGGGCTTGAGATAGGCTCTGGGAAATTCTAAAGAAATGTGAAATACTGATGTCTATTAACCATTTTAATCAACTTAAAAGTTCATGGCATTTATTTATTGAGCAATCCTATCTTCTTCCAGAATAGCCCTGAGTCTTTTAAAATCTGTACTACATTAAGAGAAGAAGCCCTAATCAAAGGAGAAGTCCTCTCTAGGAGAGCATCCTGTTTTGCTGTGGCATTAGCTCTGAATCAGGTAAGGCTTTGGGATGCACATTAGTGATTTGGGAATGGGCAGGACATTATCAATTTCATTTGTTCTTGCCTTTATTTATTTATTTTTTCTTCTGACTGTATCAAAGAAAAAGTCCACATAAAGAGACCAATGCCTTTGGTGCCATGGCAACCTGCATCTGTACCTGTGCCTCCAAAGAATGTTTCCATTTACAATTGAGGACATGACATGCATTGCTATTTAGAAGGGGTTGGCTAGGATCCTCTGGAGAATCAGAGAGAAGCTGCCCTCTGGGAGACATTTCTCAATTAAAAATTAAAATTTTAAGTGATCGGTTTACTGTGTAATGTTCTCAGAGAACAGTTTAATTTAATGTCTCCAAAGCTGAATTCACCTCAGATAACTGAGGGTTCCCACAATGAGCTCATTGTAGAAATGAGGTCTTATATTTCATAGTTAGACCCAAATACTCTTATTTAGAAGAGACTTTAGCAGCCTTTTTAGCCTCCCTCTCTCACTGGACAGTTAGAGGCAGCCGAGACTCAGAGAGAAGATAGGACCTTCCTGTTGTCACACTTCAGTGAAAGACAATTAAAGCTGGAACCCTGGAACACCCCGTCTCTTGAAGAGCCCCTACCAAGATGTCCCATTCCAAAGCCTAAGAAAATGTGAAATTCTTTACACATTTAATATGTAGTAAAAGGAAATTTTATAGCAGCAAAAATATTAACCTAGCCAGGTTATTTACCCAGCTGGTAAAATATGGCTGGACAACTCTTGTTTATCATTATTTAGAAATGAAAATATCAGGGTGACCCATTTTCACACACTGCTGAGACAGTCATTGAAGGACAAAGGCTTAAGGGACACACAGTTACCGGCATCTACTACTTTAACTCTGTGAGTTTCCCTCTTGCTGTGGGGATTGCTTTGTACTCTTAGGCTGTCAGGAGCTGAGGGATATGAATGAAAGTTACTTCTTAGGAATATATTTTTGTTTCTTTTTTATTTCTGTAGTTCTTCCTTTATGGGTGTTTAATGCCGTCTGGTGTGTGTGTATGTATATATATATATATATATACATACACACACACCAGACAGACAGACAGAGATACATACATGCATATATATATATATATCTCTGTCTGTCTGTCTATATATCTATCTATAGAGAGGTATCTATATATATCAGTGTTATATTGTAACTGTTAAATCATCAGTGTGGATCTCTCACTGTAACATTATAAAGTGCCTTTCTTAGTCTTATCTAAAGTTTTTGCCTGACTTCCATCTTGTCTAGTATTAATATTTCTACCCTCATTTTTGTTTGTTCATCTCTTTGGTTCGATTAGGATTGCATTTGCCTGACATACACCTTTTCCTGTTCTTTTATTTGCTATCTTTCTGAATTGTTCTATTTTAGGTTTATCTCTCATATACTGCATAGATTTGGACTTTGCTTTATAATGTACTGTTAATCTTTCTTTTAGTGTAGCCCATCTATATAGATAGACATATATTTAATCTTAGGTTTCATTTATGCTTTAGGTTTTTATAACTTTTTAAATAACTTATGCCATGTTTTCTTTCTTTTGGTTTATATTTTTGCTCTAGTGCTTACTTTAAAACCATAACTTTATTTAATTTTCTTCATCCTCTGATTCCTTTGGTAGTACCTACTCCTGCTGTAATGGTAAAGTTAGTATTTTTCCTTTTTTCACCCTTTTATTTTGCTGCTTCTCTGCCGCTCAATTGGTTAATGTGTTATCTTTCATAGTATTCATTTTTCTCTTAAATATGCTTGACTTGTCAGCTTTAAATGATATTTTTTTGACCACAGGTAATAGAGATAAGGAAATGGGCATATTTTTCTACCTCTTTTCTTCTTTCTCCCTTTCTCTTCCCAACTCTTATTAGTATTATCATTTCTTCATTGTCCAGGTGCGTAATATTCATGCTTCATTCTGTAACCATATTCTCCACATTTATTTTAATCTTATATGTATTTAAATATGTTCATTGTTTACTGCTAGTTGTTTTATTATTGTTTTTTCAGTTACCTCTTTGTGACTGAAGTGTGTCTTCAAGTGAACAGTTTTCTGAGTTCTTAGTATTTAAAATTATTTGCCTGTTTTTTTTTCCCCCCTTGTTTGGCCAAATATAAAGTTTTGAGGTAATACTTTCTTTTCTGAGGTTATTTTAGGTATAACGCTTCTGTCTTTTAGTATGGAGCTGTCTTTGCCATGGAGAATCTGAGGCCTGTTTGATCTTTTCCCCCCACTTCTGAGTGACTGGATTATGTTCATTTTTTCTAATTCTTGTCCTCTGTATCCATGGAAACATTTTCTCTTGAGATTTCTTCATCTTCTAGTTATTTTCTTATTTTGTTTTGCTGTATTCTTTCTCTTTTTTTTCCTTATAGTGTCTTTATATAGATCACATGCTGGTTATTTTTATTATTATTATTCACCATTGAAAAACATAAGTTTCTCTTAGAAGAGCTACTTGCAGAAGATTCATATCAGAGAGAGACTAGCAGGATTTTTCTTTATGTAATGCAGAGTTTTGTTTACAAATTTGCATACGCTTTATTTCTCTCTGGCCGAGAGGAATAGGCATGGAATTGGTTTTCAGTAAAAAAAAGTCTCTTTACTGCTGTAATAGTAGCGTACTGCTTCCTGCAAATATGGCTTATCTACATAAATCCTTGATTAGCCTCACCTCTGTCACCGAAAAGGATTCAGAGAACTCCTTATTACTAGTCATAAACACTATTACTAACCATCGTTGTAAACAGGAATTTAGGGTTTGTACTCCAGCTTGTGCCTCTCACCTTTGAGAACTATTTTGTGAGCTTTTTCTGAGATATGCAGCAATGTTCTTTCACTACCTTCTGGGAGCTTACCTATGCTCCATCTCCAGTGTTTTTGGCAGTGCTCTGTGGCTTGAGGTTTCTGCTATGTTCTGATTATGTCAAAGATGGGTTTCGCATTTCTGTCTCTCGGTTTGGTTTGGTTTTGTTTTTTAAATGCTCATTCCAGTAGGAGAAGGAGAAATGTCAACTTTATGCCTCTGTCTTAAAAACTGGAACCCAGGCAGGTTGTTAAAACATTCAGTAACATGAGACTATAGGACTCATTTTGTAGAATGTTCATTCTTGATTACCAAAAAAGCATATTTTCTTTGTGGGCTTCGAAATCCTGGGGCACCATGAACAGGAATATCCTGATATCTCTAAATGGTCTTTATGATAGCAGAGTATTATTCACACGACTTGGGTATGATTGTTTTTCTTCCTTATAGAACCAGGTGGAAAAAGCTATATCTATTTTTTCTCAAATCATGAAGCCAGAGAGCATAATCTGCACTAACTTAAAGGTAAGTGACTTCTTTAAGGTTTAAAGTAAGGCTTGAAATGTTCTAAAATGATGACTAGAGGTTTTTGTTTGTATACAATGGCTTTTGATCTCCGAAAGGCTTAATTCAGTTCATTTATTGAGCTCTGTATGAAAGTTACAATATAGCCCCGTGATAAGAGTGAACATGGTCTGTTCTTCCAGAAGTTTGTAAATAGGTGGAAAAATATAACTAATATAAATATAACTAAATGCCGTAGATAGAACAAATGCTACAGAAGGCTGTAGAAGTAGAGAGAAGGAAGATAGACTCTCCAGTCTCTTTACTAAGACTTGAGAGGAACCTGTGTGCTAATTGCTTCCTATCCATGCTACCTAACTTATAGAGTAAATACACCTATGATGCATAAAATAGTGCCTGACATGGTAAGCATTTCATAAATGTTAGCTATTTTCATTCTTATGCTGCCAGCCTGCTATGGCTCATCAGCCCCAGTGAGCAGCGAGTCACCTATGCCTTCCTGTCCCAGGACTGGGTGCCTAAGTAGAAACCACAGGTCACAGCCGGTAGGTCAGCCTGAAAAGTTCACAGGCTTGGGCAGTTCTGGGAGGCCAAGTGGAAAAGGTCCCGAGTCCAGAAGTTCAAGTCATCTGAGCCAATACCAGTAAGCCAAGCAGACTAGGAAGCTTGGTCTTCCAGCGGATGCCGTACATATTTTATCTTCTCTGCTTGTTACTGAACATGGACAGCTCTGGATATCCCAAGTCTGTAACTGCTTCTGAGAGAGAGCGTGGCCTGCAGATGCCCTCATTTCATGATTGGACAGAAGTGGAATTGCTAGGATTTCAATTTATGACATCACGTAGGAGAGGACTATAGTCTGGTGAGAGGGGTTTTATGAGGACCATTAGTAGCTTTTCCTAGAGTGGAAGTGAGGTTCTGGGGATCAAGAAAGATTGGTGGCGAGACACTGAAGAGAGTGAGATAGACAGGGTTTTAATATAATTTAGCCAAGGTACCGTGCTAGATACTTTACATTTGTTGGTTCATTTTATACAACTCTGTCAGAACAGTATGTCTCCATATTATAGATGTGGTAAACGAAATTTCAAACGGTGAGTCAAGTACCCAGGTTCTCACAGTTAATTAAATAACAGAGTCAGAGTTTTAACACAAACAAATGGTTTCCCCACCACTCCACCCCAACCTACAGAGATGTGGGTTGTGAGTTGTATCTCTTTTTTCGAGGATTGGGAATAGCTGTTCCTCTTGAATAATGAAAACATAGGACTGGATACCAAAAATCGAATCTGCTATTAGTGCACCCTTAGATTTAGATACCTCATCTATTTCAATCCTTGGCTATCTCTCACAGTTGTTAGGAGAATCTGGTAATGATTTTTTTTTCTAAATGAGAAAATGCTTTAGTGAAAATAAAACAGCCTGCTGAGAGTGAAGCTGTCCACTCACGGGAGGAGGAGAAATCCACAGCATGGTGGGAAGTGCACCCCCGAGCAAGGCTAGCTGGAACAGCTCCCTTCTCTAAGAGCTGGAAAGGAAAGGCAGCTGATTAATGTGGTGGAATGGGCATATTTCAGGCAAGGACTGTATGAGCAACCTTGAGTTGATCTTGAATATGAATCATTCTCTCCATTAATTGGGTCACAGAATTATCTATTGTCAGAAAACTTGAAGATACTTTTGTTTAAAAATTCTCACTCAGGAAATTCCTCTAAATGTCAAATCTAAATTTGTCATATTTTAATATAAGCCTGTTTCATCTCCCTCAGGAATGATGAAAAAGAGATGGTTGCTGTTCTCATGTTTAATAATCTTTCAGATTCTGGGTCTCTGTTATTAGAAAAGGGTTTTTTTTGTTTTTGTTTTTGTTTTTGTTTTTTTTTTTACAAAAATGATTCAATGGGCCCTAGCTTCTCCAAGGCTGAGTCACCTTCTTGGAATCCTTAAGGGCAATTTGTTAATTATTAAAAAATGGAAACCTGACGAATAGGCTGCGTATGGAGTCTGTTCCATCAGTATTAGCAGAAATAAATGAAGTATTTTCCTGATCTACTTTAAAAATTAATGCCTTATACTAAAATCTTTTTCTGCTGCCAATTGGAATTTGAACTTACCCAGTTATCCCCCCTCAATTTTCTTTTCATTGAAATTTCTCCTGCTGCCAATATGACCCAGAGGGTCTGGTTTCCCATTTTCCCAGCTAATACATGCTATATATTGTACTGATTTGACAGATGATCTCATCGAAGCACATGCATATTGACTCTGCCCTTTTACTCTGAATTTAAACCCATCAATCCCAAAAGAACCGTAGCCCCCTCTTTAGCAATGCTGCTCAATATCGAAGGATTAATTTCTACTTCCAAATAAATCTGAAAGTATCAGAGACCAACACAGGGTAACTGTCCACTAATTCTATATAAATTCTGATCATTTCTCTAGAAACCTGGCATGTCTCCAAATGGAGACTCATTCTTTGGAATTGAATTACCTTGCAAGGAAATTTATAAGTGGTTAGTTTTGCTGCTTTTATCATTTCTTTATTAACATGTTTTAATGCCCTTTCTCCTCACTAGGGTCACCCTAAAGTTCTAGCTCATACTAGGAAGTCTCTTAGGCCGCATAGGTAGGAAAAGAGACAGGACTCATTTCTCATAAATCCTTTTGTAGCAACATCTCACCCGTATGTGTCAGTTAAGAATTTCATTTGGTAGGGGGCAATGTAGACTCCAAGAAAAGTGTCTGTGCCAGTTAGAGGCTTGCTTGCTTGCTTGCTTCCTTTTTTCATGTGGAAAACCAGAGGTGGTTAGCCTAGGTCTGTTGTGACATTTTATACCACTATCCTAAGCACGTGACTTCCATCCGTTTTATAGTTATTCCAGCAAGAAATAGGAAGAATGGAGAAGGACAAAAAAGTTGGCCCCTTTAAAGGATGCTTTCAAAATTATCTCACCCAGCAACTGGTATTTACATGTTATTGGCCAGCACTTAATCCCATAATAATACCTAGTTGCAAAGAAACCTAGGAAATACAGTCTTTGAGTTCCATACATCATAGCATCAGTTAAAGTTAGGGAGTCTGTTATCAAAAAAGAAGAGCAGAATGGATATTGTTTAGAAAACTAGCAGTCTCTATCATACTATGATATTCTACTTCAAAGATAGCAAACCTGAAAAGAAAAGAAAAGAAAAGAAAAGAAAAAAGAAATGCAAATTTTTGGCATGTTTAGGGCTTCTGTTTTCTTTTTTTTGGCCAAAGGCATCCAGCGATTTTTCAGCATTTCCCGAGGCTGCAGAAAATCTGAGGAACAGGAAGTATGTGTTCTTGTAATAGTTTTTCTTAACAAAATTCCCCCTGCTCCTTGCTAATTCAATTTTCCTAGCCTTTTGTTTAAAGTCTATAAGATTAAAGCAATGTGCTATAACCTGATTTAGCTTTCCTTAATTGCACCCTGAGACTTTCGTTTGAGACAAGCTCTTAGCTTAAAATTTTCTCTTTGCCTTTCATCATTAACTGCCTCATCCATATCATCCATATCATCTATATTGCCCTTCAGTATATTTCAAGATATTGAACCTCACTCTTGAAATCCCTACTGAATCAGATAATTGCTGGAGGCAAAGAGAGAAATTGGGAAAACTTAAGAAAAGTTAAAATCTGCCAGGAGCACATCATTAATAGTTTCTAGCATGATGTTCTAGGAGGTTTATCCTTGGAAATTGCTGTGCTGCCCTTCTCATTCGTTATTGTTGAAGGTCTATTAGGTGTCGGGCACTGGAGATAAAGCAGTCAACAAGGCAGACTTGTCCTCCCCTCAATAGGACAGACTGCTGCCAACCAAATTCAGATTGTTTTTTATTAACAAGGGTGTTAAGAACTATGAAGAGTGGAGATTTTTCCCTACAAACAAGCTTACAGGTTAGCCTGTCACAGTTTCATGGATGCTGGTGGGCTATGCAAGACATCAGGAGGTGAAGGACAGTTTATTACTCATGACAATAGCAGTAGCCATAGTATTAGCATTTTTGCATCAGTTCTCTGAACCCTAATCCCCTAGGGTGACATGAAGAGGTCTATATGCCTCTTGCACACACAGGGGCTTACATTTTAAGAGAGGAACCCTGAATTTAGGGAACCCACATCTCTTATAATGGGCAGTAAGCATGCCTGCCCTTTGCTCTGGATGAGACACTGTGTCTGTCTTTTCTAGGCTATTGGTTATACAAACATCTTTGAGAAGATAGTTTGGCATAAAGGCAGTCAGTGTTTCCGCTTGAATGAGAGACCCATGGAGGGCTGTCTCCCAACAAAGGGGGTGTTCATGATTTTTGCTTGTGTTTTAGAACATTGAACTTAGATTGTCTCCTTTGGATTTAGTCTGCTCGAGATATTTCTTTCTGTTCTTCGGGACCAAAGATTACTTTTCATCCTAATCATTGATGCTCAAACATAAAATGTTATAAAATGGATTATTGAGAGAACTTGGTTCTAGCTAGTTTGTTATAAAAAAAATGAATATCTCTTCCAGAAAACTTTCTTTCTTAAGGATCAAGAGCCTTAAAAATGTTTATACCCTTTGACGTTATGATTTCACTTCTGAGAATTAAGTCTTAGAAATCAATGTTTATTTTTAAAAACATGCACAGTTATCAATATAATAAAGCATGGTATTACTTTATTTGATGAATTATTTATATGATGGATTGCTATGCATTCATCATTAAAAATGAGATTTTCTTTTTTTCTAAAATTTCTTTTTAATGCTAAAAGAAAGTGTTCATTGTATAATAATTGACAGAGAAGAATCAAATTTTGGGGAAAATTAATATATTTGGGAGATAATACATGAAATTATAAGCAATGATTAACATTAGTTGCTGAATTCTAAGTTATTTTCATTTTCTTTAAACTCTTCTGTATTTTTCAAACTATACTAATGAACATTGGTGATGAGGGGGGAAGATATGTTCCTTTTTGTCCCTTGTGTTAATTGTGTCTGTCTAATGGAAGGTAGCTAGTGGTGAAAGCCAAGTATAATACTTAGTTTTGAAACTTCCTTAATAGCAACAGTGTAAAGAGAAGTGCTTCACTGATACTTTAACCAGCTTACACTTTATACTGCAGCAACCTATGTGCCTGTAATTTCTTAACCAAAAAAAAAAATAGATAAATAAAAAAGGTAAAGGCATCATTGCCCTAGAGCCAATCTTATGAGATTGTCTGTCAGAGCCTCTGAATCTAGAGGAAATAGGGAGGAAGAAACTAATAGTAATGTTTATTGAGTACCTTCTATGGTGGTACCTTGCATGCTGGTATTTTATTTAATGTTCACGGTAACTCAAAATGTGAAATGTGAAGGTATTTTTCTTATTTTACAAATAAGAAAATCAAAGAGAGATTAAGTATCTGGCCAGAGTCACATAGCTGATAATTGCCACTGCTGGAAATCTGGCCCCAAATCCATGCTTGCTCCATTTCTGTCCTTAAAAAAGTTTTGAAGTTGTAGTATTTTGATTAGCCATTGGAAAACAAGTTTTGGCTGGCAGACATAAGTTCAAAGCATTTTTTTTGAAACCATATAAGCAAATGAATTAGGAAATAGCATGAAAACAGGGTACATGCCTATAAATGCAGGCTTATCTACAGAGTACATTTCTCAGTGTTGAATATTGGCTCACTTTTGTTTTTGCTTGCATCTTTTTAAAATTCAGATTATGATTCATATCCAGTCAAATATGTTGAAAACCCTGATAGAGATACTAACGGATGCTACAGAGGGAAATTTATCAAGATTTGTGAAAAAACATGAGTTCTCAGAAGAAGTGGTGAGTATGTGGTTGCTGCAGCAATCATTTAAAGGTGAAGAGGAAAAAGGTTACCTCCTTAGAGAGATGGTTCAATATGGTAGCCTCTCTTATCATTCCTGTTATAAGATTTCTCTGTGTGGGTGCAAAGAGTTTTTTCCTTCTAACAGAATATATCCTCTGAAATACTAGGAAAACTTTTTCCTTTTACATTATTCTTTTTCCCACACTGTTTTCATGGGTCCTGGCTCTCTTTTTTCCCCTTCCCCTCAAGCCTTCAATACCTTCTCCCCACTCCTCACTCTCAGATGATGACCTTGCTTCCTGTTTCAGTGCGTGTGTGTGTGTGTGTGTGTGTGTGTGTGTGTGTGTGTGTGTGTGTAAGCAATCAAAAAATAGCTGCTTCCGCATTGACAGCCTTCTTGCTCCTCTCCCTGTATGCTCAGTCTTCTCTCCTGAAGCCATGGTGACTGCACATAGCTCTAGAACCAGCTCCCCAGTTGGGCCCTGGAGCCAGTCCTCTCTGACCCATCCAGGGCATCAATTCAGAGATTGTCTCACCCTCTTTTGAGCATCATTAATATCCCCTTCCCTGGAGATCATTCTCATCAGCAAACAATAGGCTATAGTGTCTCCTATCTTTTTTTTTTTTTAAGTCTCCCCTATTTAAACAAATGAAAAAATATACCATGTATTTAGATGAGAAGACTCAACCTCATAAAGTCAGTTTTTCCCAAGTTAATGTGATAATGTAACATCCGAATAAAAATACCATTAGTTTTTTTTCTGTAGTTAAGGTTTAGTAGGAAGAACAAACTAGCAAGACCAGCTGGGAAAACCTGTGAAAGAAGAGCAGGGAGAGGCGCTAGACCTGCCAGGTATTAAACCATATTAAAGCTTCTATAATTAGAATTGTGGTGTTAGCTCCTGAATAAACCAACTAATGGAACCATATAAATACTTTGCAGAATTCTAAAACAAAATTAAATAAAAATGAAGAGAAAGAAGCAATTTTTAAAAATCGAAAGCAAAATGAACAAATGAACCAGGGTGTCACATTGGCAGCTTAAGCACACAAAGAGGAATTATTAGTCACTTGAAATTTAGTAGTTTGTATATCTCTAGTAGTAGATTACCTCAGGGGGAAAAAAAAGCTGTAAAGAAAGTGCAGATTATTGGCAGTGATCATATTGTTAACCATGATACGGTTATTGTTGTTTTGTCTCGCAAGGGGGCCTGTTGGTTGGTCATCCTTCCCCTGCTTTTATCCTTCCTTCCTTTGCCTTTTATATTACAGGTCCCAGCTGGTAGCTGAGAAGGCAGGATTGGCAAGTGGCTGCTTTCTCCTCCTTTGCCATATCGTTGCCTTCCAAGTCCTATCCCCTTTTCTCACTTCTACACAAAGACTTCTTCCTGCTGGTATAGGGAGCTTGACAGGAAACTAACTGGGTATGATTGATTTTAGAGCTTCTTTCTATCTGATTTCTCAGCTCTGTACAGGTTGTGACCTACCCAAACCCTTTGGACTATGTTAGAAAAGTAGGGGCACCGGAAATGTAGACAGGTTTTTAAGTGCACAGCCGTGTGCATGTGTGTGCAGTACTAACACAACTTCAGTTTTCTCAGTAGCACTGTTGTTAATCATTCCTTAGATCTGGTCCATCAGTATGTTATCAGCTATATGACTATAGCATCCAAACAAACTCCACATAGAAAAATACTGATTGTTTTTATCTGAAAAAATTTTCCCCAAAGCCTATAAGACTGATTTACTTAGAAAGGTCATTCTCTAGTTCAATATGTTCCCGTGGGTATTGTGAGACACTTCAGGGAACAGCTTGTTGAGAAATGAATTGATCCATTTAACCAGGTAGCTTTTGAGCTAGTTTGAAGTATGTTTGCGAGATTACATGTGGAGTCTTACATTGTAAAACTCTCCATTTTACAAATGCGTTCCTTAGTGTTAATACCAACAGTGTGGAGATAAGGTGCTATTTTACCACCGGAGGAATGTTGAAAAGAATTGTTGATTTTCTGCAACACTAGGACTGAAACCACTCAAACAGCAGCTTGTTTCTTCATTGATTTCTTTTTTAAAACTAAATTAACAAACAATTTAATATAATCTTTTTTTCTGCTTAAGTTGTAGAATGCTGCTAATGACACCATTTAATATTTTTGTAACAGTGTAAGAGAACTGATGCTGTCTATGCAGTTAGAGCAGAGTTACTTCCAGGTTGGCATGTTTTACTTTGCTTCTTTTGGAAGGCATAGCTGTACATTAAGTCACTTCACCTTGAACATGAGGACTAAACAAGCTCTTCTTTTTAAGGACATTAAGAAGTGCTTAAACTTTTTATCTGAGAGTTCAGTGAGGAGCCCTCATGTGACAGGAAGTTGTACAGGTGTGTGCAGTACTTGGATTATGGTATATTTAGAAGATGACCAAAGGATATGTTGGGAACCTTGATTACAATTAAACTTCACCAAAAACTATTCTTAGGCTATATCACTTATAAGGATTGGACTAAGTAAAACGTTGATTTTGTTCAGAAAGAAGCTTCACATTCTAATTTTGGGTTCATTCATTTTTGTAGAATTAAATGCCTCATATACTTGTGACTAATATTTACACCTCTGGTCTAGACCTCTCTGACATGCCTCATTCTTGTATATCCAACAACTTCTTGACATGTCCGCTTAGATGTTTCACAGGCATATTAGTCATGTCTGAAACAGAACTTGATTTTCCCTCTCCAAATCCGGTCCTCCCATCTCCCCATCTTGGTTAATGACGTCGCCCATCACCAAGTTATAAAGCCTTAATTGGGAAGATATCTTTGAATCCTCCCTTTCCTTCACGCCTTCAACAATAATTTTTTTCAGTTTAACCTTCAAAACATACTTCACACGCATCCACTCCATCTTTTCTATACATTACTCAGTCTAAACCATCATCCTCTCATCTGGCTTATGGTGGGGGCCTCCAGATCAGTCTATACATTTTCATACCTGCCAATTCTCTACACAGCTTTATAAACCAAAATCACATTATGTCTCAATTTGGACTCTCTAATAGCTTTTAGAATAAGTTCCAAAAAACTTACCACATGTAACTCCAAAGCCGACATTCAAGTGATGATTGAAGTAAATAGAAGAGGAAAACCAGGCCAGAGAGAAGAGGATGTAAAGGAAAAGCAAGTGGCCGGTAGAGCTGCATGTGCTCTGGAGTACAGAAGTCCCCCATACTTACCGTCTGCCATTGCCAAAAGCTGACTGTGGCTGACAGGACACTAATAACAGGGACACATACTCACCTGTTCTTGTGAGAATCTGCACATTCCGCCTGTCTCTCAAGACTGGAGATGTATTCATTCTCATCCCAAATACACTCTGAAAAGTGCCAGAATGGAAAGTGTTCCTAACCTAACACAAGACATTTTAAAAAAAAAAAAAAGATTTCCAATCTCTGAGAAAAAAAACACAAATTACCATGTGCTATAAAGCCCAATAAAAATTTGGTCCTGCCTTCTGCTCTGGTTATTAAATGGGACAAACTTGTTCCATTGCTATTTGAGCTCCTTTTCCTGCTGTGTCTCATTATATAGTATGTGTGTGACATTTAAACTCCCTTTTATAAGATATTAGGTATGATTTTCAAGTACTAGTTCTGAGTTTTGCGTGTAGCTTGCGGAGACCCTTTTAGTCAGTCATACCTCTGCATGTCCCAGCACCCTGGCTTTCAGCACTTCGTGCACACTGTACTTTTCTACACATTTATGTCTCTCCTTGAAGGACAGAAAGAACAAGGAAGAAATCTTGCAGAGATATAATGTTTTGCTTTCCTTGCATTTTTCCAGCTGACCAAAGTGAGGGAAAAAGTGAAGGACGTTCCTGCCCTTCTGGCCAGATTTGATGAGCTCTATGGGAAGCTGCACATAAATGGCCAGGTCACCACTTACACTTTGGACGCTCTCCTCTGTCATACCCCCAAGGACTGGAAGTCCCACATGGTGCTATCAAACAAGAGGACAGTCAGCCGTCGGACGTTCCAGCCACTCAGCCAGTCCCTGTGGGCTGAGTAACCTTAGGTTCAAACCCCTGTGGATCTGAGTTGGAGGGGGCCTGCTTCTAGTCAGTTATTGGCGCCCTAAGATTTCAGGCACCAAACTCCAGTGGACACTACTAATTAACACTTGGTCTGCTCCTTAATTTCCATGCTTGTTGAGTGCTGGCATGCTAACTGAGAAGTGAGTATGTTGTGCCACTTTGGAGATCCACATACAAGTGAACAGAAAGCTCAGCTCCCTCAGAAAGGAGGCTTCCCCTGTGTAAACCGCAGAGGATCCTGGAAGGAACATGGTCTCAGTCTCCAGTCCAGCTTCCAGTACCAGACAAGAACCCAGTAAGCAACAGTGGGAAGGAATTTCACAAAGTGGCCAATTCCAGCTAACTTTCAGGGGAGTAGTTAACTTGCAGATTATACCCTTGCTGAATTCAGAGTGTTCGAATGCCTGTTCTACCATTCTGGGAAATAGCCCAGGATTTTCTCACTGATTCTGTCATCATTTATCTGTGACCCTAAATGAGATATTTGGGCCCTCATTTTTTTCATCTGTAAAATAATAGTGCCTGTATTGATTTGCAATTTTCATTTAAGGTTCGGTAGGGTCAAATTTTCTTAAAAAAATAAGAAATAAAAAGATTTCCAAAACTTTTTTGAGATTATGTCTTATTTTCTCAGCAGCAGAAACAAAACCAGAATTTAGCTCTCAGAACTGATTAGTAAACCAAAATTTAAATGATTACTGCTTGGTCATGGGCAAGCCATGTACTTTGCAAAATAAATGCCAATGAAAACCACATAATGCTCTCTGGATTGCTTAGTTTTCTATGTGGGTCATAAATATTTGGTCCTATAGTTCATCTCACTTGTTAACCATTTTCTCTTTTTTTCTCTGAATATTTTATTTTTTGATAAAAATAAATGCATCCTGATACCAGGTCAGAGCTTCCTCACCTGGTGAGTTGTGCCTTCTGCTTCTGCAGGCCAATGGGACGTTCTCGCCTCTCAGCCCTCTTCCTAGAGCGCTGCAGGCTCTTCAGTGCTGCTTCCAAAACCAAGGCTAACTTTAACTTCATAATCTTTCTGAGGCAAGAATTGCTCATAGAATCAGAAATTTTAAATGAGAAGTCTGAGTCTTTTAATTTAACTCCCTCTTCTCTCAGGTTGAAGAAATGACTTATTGGAATTGGAATAGTTAGTTTGAGGTGGAGCTGAAATTAAAATCCAGATTCCTAGTCTCATACCCTTTCCATCATACCAAATTGTGTCTCTTCAGAGGAGAAAAGGGAGAATCTCTTCAGAGACTACTAAGGGCTCCCACACTCACTGTGTGGCATGAGCTCGCCTCAGTCTCCGCATCTGTTAGATGGGGGATAAGAATAGTACTCACCTCCTAGGCTTGGTGCGAGGATGGAATGCGATAGATACAGCAAGGAAGACTGTCCCTGACACAATGTAAGTGCTATATAAACGTTAACTATTGTTATTACTGTGGTAGCATTCTGAGCGTTTGCCCCTAGTTGAAGAATTATATAAACAAATGCGTTCTTCCTCCTCAGAAATATCAAAAGAATTTCTTTGCTTAGGCTCTGTGAAGCATTAGTAGCCCCACTTAAAGGAAATTCTCTGCCTTCATAGACTCTTAACTGCATCTTGTGTGTCTTGTGTTTTGCAAAAACAAACATTTGAATTTCTCTACCTTCAAAGTCTTGGGGAATAATAGGGCACGCTTCCTGTCCCCCAACTTATCTTTTATCTTCTCCAACATCAACAAAGAGCATTCAAATGACTGTTATGCCCTGGGTGGATGTGGCCCCGGTTGTTAGCTAACAACCATTCATTAGCCAAAAATAAAAAAAAAAATGACCAATAAATAGCAGCGGTGACCTTGAGCCCTGCTTCTCTGAGCAGCGGGCAACTAGTGTCCTGCTGACCACAAGAGCTAAGCTATTTGACCTGTTGCCTGAAGTCTTTCTGAAGGGCAGCTTAGTAGAGAGGTAACTGATGTACATAATGTTCATCCCCAAATGACAGACGATTCTGAAGGCTAAAAAAAAAAGCCATCAAATAAAAAGTATGTTCAGTACGTAGTGTGTATTTTGTTCTTTAAAATTTGGTAATTTCTTTGAAAAGTGGTGTTTCTTTGCATTCAATAATTTGCCTAAAGCATGTCCTTATTCTGTTACTGAGACTATTTCACTGGACAGAACATCTTATTCCCTAACTCTGTTATGTTTCTCTGTAGATTGTTTTCACTTACTGTAAATGTCTATTGCTCCAGAATCCAAAAGTTGTCCTGGTGGGCACAGCACAGTATGAGAAAGAGACAAAACGATATCTTCTTTAATTAGGTGCTATCAGGACAGTGTTCTAGTTCTCTATTGCTGTATCAAAAACACTGCAGAATTTAATGGCTTAAAACAACACCAGTTATTTTACGATTTCTCATTATCCTTAGGGAATAAGGATAATTGACTGGACTCAGCCAGGCAGTTCTTACTCAGGGTCTCATGTGGTCATAGATGATGGCTGGGACTGGACTCGTCTCAAAGGCTTCCTCACTTAATATTTCCGGCAATTGATGGTAGGTCCTCAGCTGAGGCTGGGGCCAGATCATCTACACGTACATATACGTATCCATGTAAACTAAGGCAACATATGACAAAATAGCACAGGGCTTGACAAAAATAACCCGATTCAAATTTACTTTATAACATTTCTATCTACTCAGTAGCTAAAATACTGATATAAAAAATCACAATGGCAGAAGCTATGATCAGTGAAATTTGATGTACATTATGCATTAAAAAATGTGTGGTGAACCAAATCATTGTGAATGGATTCCAATGGAAATATTTCAAAGAAGTAAAAAAAATTTTAAGGAAATGGTTTGACTTTATTGCATAAATGGATCAAGGAATTAAGTTGGCTTAACTGGCATTACTTCAAAATATATCTTCTGAACTGATTTTTGAACAATCAAAAATTGATATTGGTATAATTCTGAAATATTTTTTATTTGCTAACATGGAGTCAAAACAAGGGGATTAAAAATTGCTCTTTTCTATTGAGTTTGCATTCTACAAGAGGAGAAGACATTAAACGGATAACTGGGCAAATGACCACATGATCACAATTGGGATAAATAAGTCCTGAGTGATACTCATATCACCCTGTGGCAAAGATAATAAGTGGCATGTGCACACACACACACACACACACACACACACACACAAACGAGGAGGACCTTGTCTTTCGTAGCACCAATTGTGTATGCCACGCATTTTGACATGTAAAGTACATTGCCTTGCGTTATTACAGAAGTTTTCTCCCTAAATGTATCTAGTGTCTCCTGAAGAACAAAGTAGTCTACATTTGTTTTCTATGACCCCAAAGTGCCTACATAGCATAATATTATACATATAATTAAATGGGGCCTTTATATTTTTGTAAGAGTGAATTAATTAATGGCAGATTTTAGTTAATATGTATAGTCCGCCATGATATGCTTTAAGTACTTCACAACTATTTCATAAACTGGTCACTCTTTTTATTCCAGTTTTACCTATGACAGCCAAGACCCAGAGAAATGGAAAGCCTGAGAAGGAGGTGTGGGTCAACTAGTATATTAACACACTTGTCCCAGATCCCTCTCCTCCAGTGCTGACACTAAGGTTTTTTCCCTGTGTATTTCCAAGCGCTCAGCTATTCTGAGACAGAAGGGGTATTGGGGGAGAGCCCAAGGATTTCAGGTGTAACTTCTAAGCTACTAATGAAAGGGGTTCAAAATACTGCTGAACAATGTACCCCACCCACTTGTCAACCTTGCTCAGTGATCCCTTCCTCTAAGGACTGTGTCCTCTAGGGGCCTTGGAGGCAGCATTACCGCAGCGATTAAAGGTGTGGCTGGGGAAAGAAGGCCTAGAGTGGGAAAAACCCACGCTTGCCGCGAATCACTGCTCTGCAGCAGAAACACTCCAAAGCTGGCTGCTTCGGGAGAGAAGAAGGCCTCGTTGAATCAGGCTCTGAGAGGAAAATGCACAGGGAGCCCCTGAGTCAGCCTTGAAGACATCAGAGCAGCACTGTCACCTGCAGGCTTGCTTGTAAAGTGTATTGCCGAGTTAATGATGCTTACATCCCCCATGTCTCCCTGATTCCTTTCCTGCCCCGAATCAGGCCAAGCTGCTCAGCCAGAACAGCCCAGTGTCACCAAGTCACTTAATCCCCCAAATCTCCCTCACTCCCAGGCAGCAAGACCATCCTGTTGAATTACAAATGACACCACAAAGGAAGGCTTAACCCGTGCAAAACAAAGCCACTGCTCTACAACTCCATTTGATTTTGAATCCATGGACGCAAGTCACATACCTAGCAACTAACAGCAGAACCTTCCACTGCACTCCAGGGAGGACGCATTATGTAGCCATTAAAGTTCAAGAAGATTCAGATGACCTTCAGTTTCAGGCTGGAAATTATTGGATTAACTTCAGATAGTTTGAGGAGTACATTCTTGTAGCTGGTGAGAAGATAGTCACATGCATGTCCAAAGATAATTCAGCACAAATATTGCTCACTGAGAAACTAGGACAGAGCCAAGCAACTCACCATGAGGCTTTTGGGCCACAGGGTTTGTCTCCCTATATAAAACTATGAGGAAACGTCATTTCCAATTTAGATTAGCATAATAATTTCTTTGATATATCAGTGCTCAGGTGATGGGGAATTCAACAACGACATGGCTTTGTATACTAGGGTTCATAAAATAAGTAAAAGAAAAAAACAGCTAACCCATAATAAGACCATTAGGCCCTGGGCAAGCACTTTGTATATAGTATCAAATTTAACCCTCAGGCCCCCCCTCGTGTGGTCCTGTTACCCCATTTCACAGATGAGGAACTGAAGCTCAGAGAGGTTAAGTTACTTGCTCAAGGACATAGTACTACGGAGTGGGTAAGCACAGGTGCATACACATGCATGTGTATGCACTTTTCAGGAGAGGTGGTTTATATTGTCGATTCTTTCAACTCTGCAGAACCTCAGAGGGGCCTCTGAGTAAAAAAAGGTTAAACTATGTATGCATACACACATACATATATATGCATATGTTATACACACACGTATACACACATACGCACTCATACATAAATGTGTATGCGTGGGTTTTCTTTAATAATCCCTGGTCAGCTCCAGGCTCTGGCACCAATATACAGCTGAAGAACTAAGAATAGCCAGCAGAGGGCGCCCAGAGTCACTATTTTTAAAAGGTGAGTTTTTCAAAAGTATCTTCCATTTCTGGAATTCAGAGAAAGGGAGGTCCACAGGGAAGATCTAGAATATTGCCTTCACTCAGATTAAGAATTACCCAGTGTCAGAAAGATGTTTTTAGAAAAGGAAATGGTGAGAATTCTCCTCTGCAAATAGCACACCAATGCTAGTGTGTGTGCCCATATGCCAGATGTTTCATGAGAAAACATCCAACTCAGCTCCTTATGAAAGAAAAAGCATGTCCTTTGTCTCACTTGGGAAAGAATTTTCTCCTAAATTAAGAATAAAATCCTACAATGAACTGTTTGTCTTTATTTTCTAAAAAAACATTGATATGTGACAGATGTGAAAAGGAATTAGGCTTTTAATTATTTCTATTGTCTTTCTATCCTACTCAAATTCATCAAATGACAGCAGCCCGACTATCTCTTCCTGCCATCATCAGGAATGTACTCAGTTTTGGAACTTTCTCCATTTACGGAAGGGGCATTTCGGTATCCTGGTGTGTTTATCACTGCCCATTTCTAGGAATAGGTCAAAGATCAAGTTTCCATTACCACAAACTCTTAATATCCATTGAGCTTTCACGGAGTACTAATGATTATAATGGGATGGGGATTAGGATTCTGATGAAAGATATCCCCGACAGAGACCGGATCTCAGGAGGAAGACAATGGCAGATGCCCTTGCTCAAGACAACTTGCTTATGAGAATTGCATGATACCTCCTGGGAATCACCAAAAAGTACCTGGCAGTGGTACCTGTGGGACTGGACATTCTGTACGACTGATGAGAGTAAAAGAAACAACCTGTTAATTCCTCTAAAAGTGGCCCAGTGAGTTGGTATGTCTTGGGCACACCAGCTCAGGGATAAAGATACTGAAAAAAAGTCTGGGGAAAGATCAGATAGTAGGTGCTATTCTCCACATATTTTCTTTGATTCATCTCCCTTACAAATTGAAAAAAATCTGCAAACAGATGAGGAACTGAAACGCTCAGCGATGACAATTGGGTCAAATTCCTCTAGGAGTCTAGGGTTGAGTGGCCAGAAATAAGTCTCTCTTTACAAGCTGCCATTAACAGGCTTTTATCCCATTAGGACGTTAGAGGTGGAGGAAGTCAGTGTTCTGCTGCGCTGCACAGGGAGGAGGTGACATGATAGATCCATTGCGAGTAAAGAATCAGTAGCATGAAGCTCATTCATGCAGGATCTGTCTTGACAAAGTGGAGAACTGAGCGGTTAACCAGTGAACCAAGTGGTATGAATGACAGCTCTAGAATCTTACACCCCTGGCCTTCCACAGCCTTTGTTATTCCCTTAGAGTTGAAATATTGAACTCAGTGGACTATGGGGCTGGCCCAAAAGTATAATCAATCTTCTATTCCTATGGACTATTTGGGTCTTTTTAAAAAATCTTTTTCTCCTCTCAATTCCATATTTTACTTTGCCAGTGTAGACATGACTTATAAATTGATTATTTCGCTCTGTTGAAATCCTTTCATGTGCAAAACATCGGGATATATACAAAAGGGGAAACAGAGGTAACTGGCACACCATTGTTGTTTCTAAATAGTAAATTTCCTGACTTCATTTTGAAGATTTTGAAGCAAATAAGTGATATGAGTCCTCGCGTCTTTAAGTTAAAAATTTGGCAAGCAAGCTGGGCTAGAGCAGGTTGGGTATAATTCTCCTTCTGTTCACATGTCAATAAATTAATGTCTTACAGGTTTTTTTTCTCCACGAATTCTACTTCCTCTTTCTTCTTTCTCTGTTCTTCTATTTTGTGTCTTCCCTATCATTTTGTTAATGCTTCTCCCTTTAAAAAAAATATTTTAGGTCCCTTTTTGGGGCTCTTTGGTGACGAAGTTTGGCTTCCTGTCTTCTCATTTTTTCACTAAGAGTGGAACCTGCTTTACTGGAACTTAGGAGAAACGAGGGGTTTGCTTTTAGTCTTTCTAGCATAGAATCTCATTTCCAGGAAGGAGATCTGAATAAGCCAAGTTGAGGAAAGCGGGCAACAAGCCTAACAACCCATTTTCCTCACCACCTACCTTTGTGTTATATTCCGTAAAAGGGCAACAAGGCCGTTTGGAGCTGTCCACTTGCTCCCCAAATACAGCTCCAGGCCCAGTGTCTTGTGCAGACTCTGATGTGAGTTAAGTCTCTCCAAGCGGGGCATGGCGAGACTGACCAACTAAAACTGTCTTTTACTACAACCCAAGGTGCATTTCTATTTTTCTAGTTTGTTCAACAGAGAATATTTAGCAAGTACCCATTTTGCCTGGAAAACAGAGAGGACAGATTAAAAATAACATATGTATTTGCCATTTCAGTATTTCCAGACCTGATATTCAGATACGCCCTAACAACTATGAACTTCGGATCTAGGTTAAAAGCTCAACTATGGGGTTACATCTCTCACTAGAGCTTGGAAAATGCTACTGCCACACACAAAAAATATTATCCTATCACTGTTTTAAGTTGAGGCAACCAAATTGTGTTTTTCTGTAGCAACTAGGAAGGAGAAGAATACATATTTTTAAGTTGTTCCCATTTTCTCGTTCTTATAAACCGATAAATAAGTAGAAGATGCTCAATCAAACCTCAGAGTAAGAAGTCAAAGATTGTATGCATGTGAGATTAAGGAAAATTGTACACCTAATTAAGACAACGAGAAAAGAATGAACCATGATATTAATTGTGACTCAGTTGGCAACACTTCTAGGTAAAATCCACAGTTTGGAAAGCACTGTTTTACCCCTGGTGTCAAACTTCTAAAAGCACATAGGAAAGTAAAATATGCTAGTCCATGATAAGTTTGTCTAGAGTTATTTTGGAAGCTCCTGTAGTCACCTATCATATTTAAAGATGATGATGAAAATGCCTTTCATTTCTTCACCTTGTATATTAGATTCCCTGTCCAAAATACTAAGAAATCATGAGTCCATGCTTAGATTTGCACCAGTCACATCCAATAGAACCACATCAAGTTGCTAAAGAAATTTACCCACCCTATGATGACAGGAGCCCAGCACCCAAGCTCAAGCCCTTGTTTCACTTTCCCCACTGTTCCTAAGCTGCTGTGGCTCAGATTTTGAGAAATTTAACCTGCATGCAAATGTATGACATGCTTTCCTGGCAACCTGTAGTCCAACAAAGAATAGGAAATGAAAACCATTATTATCACCACATGGTTCCTTTTACACGAGTTTCCATAACTAAGAGAGGTACCTTTGCTACTTACTCTCTGCCCTATTTTCTTTACCTATGTTGCTCTGTATCACTCCAAAATGAAGAAGTGCTTTTCCCAGTGGCGATAGTTCTCAGGAATTGGCTGAAACTCCCTTCAGGAGAAAAGGAAGGTGCACCCCCAGGATTTGGCACTCTCCCATTTGCCCCGAACGACTGAGCTGGAACGCCAGAAACCACGGTCTTAATGACAATACTTTGCATACCAAATATATCAAAGTCCTAGAAAGTCTCCAGAATACCATTCGACTTGGAGTTTCTTAAGTAATCCCAGCAGCACTTAAGACCAAGGACCACAGCGTGCAGCTGTGTGAGTTGTACCCCAACCTAGGATACTTGGGAGAGGGGCTGAGTCACAGCTATAGTAAAGGCTGCTTCCTCCTATAGGAAGCACCTTTTCCTAATTCATCCAAACCCACTATGCAGGTGAATAGGGGCTGTGAAGTCGCCCTGACCTCTTCTGCTTGAGGGAAAAAAATCCACCCCAAACCTTTAAAGGGCTTCTCGTCACATCGAAAATCAACTCCAAAGTCCAGATGGTAATGTAATGTGGCCCCCTTGGTCTCCAACCTTAGCTCTCACATTCTTCCCTTACTTGCACTATTTCTGACACACAGGCCTTTTAACTGTTCCCCCTCAAACCCCAGCACATTTCTGCTTCAGGGCCTTTGTACCGGCTGTTCCATCTGGCTCACTCCCTCACCTCATTCAGATATTTGATCAAATGTCATCTCCTCACAGAGGTCTTTCCTGACCACCTGGTCTACATTGCACCTCCCCTCCTCTCTATCCCTTATCTTGTGTTTTACGAAGAAAGCACTACTTGAATTTTATATTTATTTGTTTATTATTTATCTTCTCTCTAGCGTAGGAGATGTCAAACTACAGCCTGAGGGCCAACTCACACTTGCTGCTTGTTTTTGTAGATAAAGTCATATTGATACATATTGTCTTTGGTTGCATTCACACTATAACTGTAGAGTTGAGTAGTTGCAATAGAAACTGCATGGTCAACAAAGCCCCAAATATTTACTATCTCGCATTTTACAGAAAAAGCTTGCCAACCCCTGCTCTAGAGTGTAAACCCTATGAGGACAAAGTACTTTGTCTATTTTTCTTATTCCTGTATTTCTAGCACTCAGAATATTGCCTGGCACTACGCACAAGTACTTGTTAAATATTTATTAAATGATTGAACACATAGATGAATGAATATCCAAATGTATCTAGAAAATGATTTTCTTAGATCAACAATAATTGAGCACCAACTTGTGCCAGGCATTGGACTTGGTGCAGAGGACACCATAATGATCAGGGACCAATAAATTCAAAGGCACTATGAAGAAAGTCACATTACAGGTAAATGCCAGGTGTTATGGGAGCCATAAGGAAGGATACCTGAGCAGGGCATCCAAAGATGATGGCTTCTAAGGATTAGTTCTCCAAGTAAAAGGAAGCATGAAGGGCACTACAGGCAGAGAGTGGGAAGTGCATTGGTCCAAACTGTGACAACCACAGTTCTCTGGGGAGCAATAGGTCGTTTGGTATAAAAGAGTTGTTCGAAAGGGAGTTGAACAATTTCTTCATGGGTTTCAATAATCACGCTCCTTCTCATCTTTCTGACTCTTACTTTCTTAGTTGTCATTTAACATTTTGCCCTTTTTCTGCTGACGTTTTCGGCCCAATCGAAAACATACTAATAGTGTTTTTTTTTTGAAGGGATGTCTGGGATACATTACAATACACGGGACAGCCCCACCACAAAGAATTATCTGACCCAAAATGTCAGTAGTGCCAAGACTGAGAAACCTTGGCACTATTGACATTTTGGGTCAGATAATTCTTTGTGGTGGGGCTGTCCCGTGTATTGTAAGATGTTTAGTAGCACTCCTGGCCTCTACCCACTAGATTTCAGTATCACTCCCCCAGTGTGACACCAAAAATGTCTCCAGACATCCTCAGATGTTCCCAGAGGTGCACTATTACCCCCTGTTGAAAACCACTAGACAGTGCCAGTAAAACACACCGGGCAACTCAGATATGAAATATGTTAGCAACCTGCAAATGTTGGATAAAGGCAGCTTTTGGAAGCCTAGGTGCTCAAGCTTCTGGAATAATAACTGCCTGTTCCTTTTCCTCTCCAGATGATCACTCAACGGGATTATGACAAGTAACTACTAAATTTGAAGAATAAACGTTAGCTATTTCTTCACTTGGTTACACAAGTGCCATTTCTTTCTGGGACTCATGGGGTCTGAGCTATACTGAAAAATGTCATTAGTTATGCACTAGGACCATAGAATCCCACTCAGCAATAAAAGAGAATAAGCTATTGATAAATGCGACAGCATAAATGAATCTCAAAGGTATGAGGATATAGAGGGAAAGAAGACAGTTTTAAAAGGTTACTTACTGCCTGGTCCCATTTATATGACTTTCTGGAAAAGGCAAAACTATAGTAAGAACAGATTCGTGGTTACAAGGGGTTAGAGCAGGGGGAGAATGTGACTACAAAGGGAAAGCATGAGAGTTTTTTGGGACGATGGAACTGTTATATCCTGGTTGTGGTGGTGGTTACATGAATCTATACATGCGTTAAAACTCATGAAACTACGTACCAAAAAACACTTAGTTTCACAATATGTTAATTAAAAAAAAAACCCAAAAATCTGTTCCTGAAGAATATGTTGGGATTTTGATATATACATGTCTTCTAACCATAATGAAACATTTTAAACCATATTTTAAAAAATGTACCAGGCAACAAGGCTTTGACCACTCATGGTAATAAGAGAAAGTAGATATTCTAGAACTACATGAAGCATTAGCTTCCTTGCTTCAATTCCTCTTTCACTTTCCACAGAACAAGGTGATCTTCACTTCCCAATCCAGGGTTACCAAATTTCACTCCAAAATTGATTGAGCCTCCTTGGGAAGAGGAGAGAAAATGTTTTCAGAAATGATGCATATTGGAGCAGATATGCCTGCATCCTTTGAGGTGTATACAAAATTATAACATTGTATTGATATGATACTCATACCCTTGTGTAGGTGAAAAAGGCTCTCTAAGTGATAAAAGAGTAACTAAGAATGTGAGGCTAATTTTGCAAGGCTCCAGGCAAGAGAAGAAACAGAGCATAATGCACAAAAGAGACTTGATTCTAAAAGAGATCAATGTCCTGTGTTATTATTCATATGAATATCTCTGGATTCATGTGTATATGAAATAATCAGCATTTCTGGGGAATGTTTTGTATTCACCTGAAATACCTGTTCATCTATGATGATGATGGGGCCCGGAGAATAAATGGGAAGGTAGTGGTGACCTCTATCTAGAAACCTACCCAATAAATATCCAGTTCAGGGTAAGAATATTCATCATTCCCCCTTTTTTTAGGGGAACTGCAGGCTGTGGTTTACATATACATGAACGAGCCCTTCACAGGAAAATATTGCTCATTTGCTTGTGCAATAATAATAATAAACCACAGGATTATCACATCACAAAAGAATGCTTGACTTCTCAAAGAATGAAATTTATGGCAATAGTGAGAATCATAAAGTGTCATCTGCTTGATATTTATTCTGAAGGAGCAGCACAAAGTGCAAATGATATCACAATCGCAAATATACTTCTTTCTTTTCGTTCCCTATCTTCCAATTTTTTAGCAGTGTAACTCCTGATGGACAATCAGAGCATCTCTAAATCTTTTTCAGAGGTAGCGTAGTACGCCAAACATCCTCAGGAGCTGTTGGTTCTTCTTCCCCTTGGCTAAATGCAAACTGTGAAAATTACAGCCTCTGTCTGTAGCGCGGGGGAGGGCAGGTGGCAGAAGTAAGAAGCGCAAGCAGAAGAACAAGCTTATGACTTCAGATTATTTTGGAAGTAGAGCTTTGAACTTTTCAATAGCATTTTACATCTTTTACCTTGTTTGATGCTTACAACCACTCTCCTTCCTTCATGGCATAAGGAAAGATTGCTTTATGCCCATTTAACAGACGCTAAAACCAAGGCATGTTAAACTTTTGCCTGAGGTCTCACGGTGCCGGGGAGAGGTTTAGTGAAAAAACGAGGTGTATAACTTGAGTCTCCTGATTCCAGACTCCTTGCATGGCTACATTCAGCAGACCATGTTGTAAAGTGTCATCTGGCTTCATCAAACATAGCCCAAAAGCTAGGAGATGAAGATGCTCAAACTCTGTAGGAATCAGCTGAACTCCACACTCCTATCCCCAGGCCTGAAGGTGGTGATGCATTCACAGCTGAGAATGTGCCTGATCTCCTTTAAGACCCATTTCAGGCATCAAACCTACAAGAAGGCTTTGCTGAACCATTCCTCCTGCGAAGAATCAATTGCTCCCTTGGTTGAGCCCCGCTACACCTTAAACACAATGCTACTTTTGTGCCTGTAACTCCTTCATGTTCTCAGGGTCTGGGCCTTGCTGTTCTTGGATTTTCAGATTCTAACACAGTGCCTGTCACATAGTAGGCATTCCATGCATTTGTGCTGAGTGAAAAGCATGGCATACACTTTATTCCTTAGAGGTGTGAATCAAGGGCAAGCTGGGCATGAAAAAACCTTGGAAAATCATTTACTCTCTCAAAGCCTCAGTTTCCTTGTCTGTGAAATGGGGATAATAAAAACACAATAACCTTGAAGCGTTGTTATATGTAAAGTGCTTGGAATGTGCCTGTGTCACAGGAAGCTCTCAATGGATGGTAGCTCTTTGCGGTAGGTAGCCAGCCTCCAAGATGTCCCCAAGTGACTCTCGCCTCCTGGTATGCACACCTTTTGTAGTCCCCTCTCATACTGCATAGGGATGGCTACATGACCAAAGAATATGAGATAAATAAGAGAGTGTGACTTATGAGACTAGGTCATAAAAACTACTGAGGCTTCTGGCTTGCTTTCTCTTGAATCACTTGCTTTGGGGGAGCTAGACACCACGTCAAGAGGACACATGAGCAGCCGTTGAAGAAGTCCATGTGGTGAGGAGGTAGGATTCCTACCAATAGCCAACATCAAGTCACCATTTATATGAGTGTGCCATCTTGGAAACTGATCCTCCAGCCCGAGTCGAGCCTTCAGATGAGAGATTTTGAACTAGAAATACCTAGGTAAGCCACTCTTGGATTTCTGATCCACAGAAACTGAGATAAATATTTGTTGTTTTAAGCTGCTAAGTTTGGGGGTAATTAATTATAGAGCCATAAGTAAGTAACATGCAATTATTAAAGATGGTAGTATAAATATCAATAAAGAGATACCACTCACTTAGTCAATTCCTGTTCTTAACTGATCTCAGTTCACAGGAGCTATGAGGCAGGAAGGTTGGTTTGGACCAAATTTGGACTTTCCCTTCATCCAAAGTGAGTGGGTAACTAATGCAGACAGTCTCAGCAACTGACCTGAGGAAGGTGAGAAGGTCTTCTCGGTGCTATTTGCCACATCCGACAAACTTTTGGAGAATATCACTGGACACTGAATCAGATTTTTATAATGTTATTTAACTGTGTCAGACATGTAGCTTATCTCAGTTGGATAATTCTGATCCTAAGAGCCAGTCTTAGACTTCCCTCTCTGTCCCCAATCCCCAGCAGCTAGCATGCCACCCAGACCAATCCCTTGCTTATGTTCACCTTCCCAAGCCTTTCACAACACAAAACTTTGATGACAATGGTGACATTTTAAAAGTTGCCAATATTTGACCAAGTATTGAGAGAAAACTTCTTTTTTTTCAGGCTACACAGGACTCGGTGATAGTCAAAGCTTGGGTGATAGGCACAGAGGTATTTGGCTCTGAGCTCCCACATGGTTATGTTACTGTAACTCTAAACCCCCAAGGTTTCTACCTTCCCCAGTGATCCCTGCTACCTCCCTAAAGTATTTGCCAATATTTCTGGAGTGTTCCATTTCCCAACAAATACTTCCATTCTTTACTGCTGTCCCCAATTCTGCAGTCTCTGCTTTGTTTGCTTTCTCTCAAAACCAGAGAGTTTGTACCCCAGCCCATCCCAAGCAAATACAATTCTTTCAGATAACCTTGAATTGTCTGACCCTTAAGTGACCACAGACTTTTAAGGCCCCTTGAGGCAGCCTCTGTGTAGGAACTTACTAGTGTCCTGGGTAGGAAGACACAGCTAGCTCTTTGTTGTACTAAGAAGCACTCATTGACTATGAAAAACATGTGTCTCAATATGAGAAATATGAGCTTTGTCCCTCCTTCACCTTAGAGAATTATCTGCCCTCTGGGTCACTCCCTCACCCCGCTGAGAGGTCGACAAAGACACAGTCTCCTCTCTTTGTTCAAGAATCCCAAAGCTTTCCAGGGAGCTTAAACACCAGTTGTCACTAGTTCTACTGTGGCCAGTCTGCCTTGATTCCTGGAATTCTTAGAGATACCAATATGTAGGTGACACCACCATGACCCACCCCTGGATTAGAACTAGACACCAACAGGATTGTGCACAAAGCTTCCCTTGACCAACTCCATTCTGTTGAATATACAGTATTTCTCACTATTCCCGCCTAAAACCTTATTGACCCACCCAATCCAGCTGTGATGGGATCAAGAGGAAAACATGGTGACCCTAGCTGCCAGAATACTCTAAAACTTGATTTAAGGGTCATCCAGCATTTGGCCTTCATCCAGGCCTGACAGCAAAGCCCCATGCATGACCTGATAGCCGGGGCCAGTTTCATATCCATGCAGTCCTCAGAAATCATGCGTGTTATGTTTTCTGAAACACCTAACGGCCTCTGCTTTAAGCACTAGAGAACGCAGTGCATTGACTGTAGCACTCTTCAGAGAAACTGCTGGGTAAAAAGTATGCCTTTAAGGTCGCTAAATGTAATTTGATATTTTAACGACAACTCAGCTCCGCTTCAATGTTGTTACTATGACAGTACACAAATTTTCTGTCCCTAAACTTAATAAAAAATTATTCAGTGTTCACTTCTGGCATGGTGCGTTACACTTTGAGGGTGGCCAATTAACCAAGGTTTTCAATTTGGTTTCATTAATTAACTAAAATTTTTTGATTCAGTTTCATGAATTAGCTAAGGTTTTTTATTCGGTTTCATGAATTAACTAAGAGTTTGATTTGGTTTATTAATGTTTCATTGGGTTTGGGAAACACCAGTTTAATATTTGTACAAAAGATGTCTTCTTCTGTTTTGTCAAGGTCGTAAGTTTGTTTTATGACTTCAGCTATGTCAAAAAAGAGAGGCTCCAAGTTTAGCCTTAGGCAAAAGGAAAAGGCAGGTCGACCTGTTACCATTTTCATCCACTGGGTTCCCCACTACATTATTACTGACTCCTTCAAGATTCAGGGCTTAAACTCTCCTCTCTTCAATCTCTCACTAATAAAACTGACTAACTCAACTCCAAACTCGATGCTCAATATCTAGTGACAGAAAAACATCTTTCAGGGCCAACATTATTTATTTTATTGGCATGCCTGAGTTATATAAATAGCCTTCATAGCTGCCAAACACAGGGAAGAAAATAAAATTGACTGGTTTTCACTCTTCTAAAGACGAATCCATGAGTATCTTAGCCAAATTGCCTGCAACTTCTTACAAGTAATTTCATGGTCATTTTACTATGGAAAAGAAAAAAGGAGAAATAGAAGTTAAAGTCCTAGGAACTACTTCTTTATCTCAATTGTCTATCTCTTCTCACACTTGGAGTGACAGGAACAGAGAACGAGGATGGAAACAGTATGATTGATACATATACAAAATCTCACCAGTGGTTAAGACTTTCAGGGGAAATTTAGACCACAGTCTCAGTTTCCCAGTGCTCACTACCCTTTGGAGTACTTCTGTTTTTAAAAATCAAAAAATCAAAAAAAAAAAAAAAAAAGGCAATATTTGGAAGCTTCAAATAAGATACATTATAAGAGTCAAATTTCTCTCCATCAAAGGTGATTCTATATAAGAGTTCAGCTTCTAGACGACTGACAATTCTAAGCCTGTAATTGTCACAGAGATGAGGAGGGAGAGGACTTGAAAAGGGGTTCCTGCCTGAGATGAAGTCAGTTATGAAACATTCCCGAAGATTACAGGGGCCCCCATAACTATGCATGTCTAAACCATCTCTAGTCTTTTCCTATTCCAATCTTTCTGACAGCTGTCTGTAGTCTAATCCTTCTAATCTAAACAGCTGTCTTGGTAATATCATGCCTTACCTTTAGTGACGCCCAACGTCTCCAAAAATGTTAGATACATCCGAGGCTGGCCTTTACATTGTGCTGGAATCTGGCTGTTTCTGACATTTAATCTCCATCTCCAACAAGAATTTGCCACTCCAGTGAACACTCTCTGCATTGCTTTCTCTTTGCCCACCTCCAGACCTTTACCTGGGGTGGCCTCCATTCTTTTCACCTCCAATATCCTCCTCCTACCAACCCCTCTCTCAACCACCAACTCCAAGTTATAAATGATACAAAGAGTGGAATTTGGAATTAGGTAGATCTGGGTTAAGTTCTAACTCTACTACCTGCTTGCTGTGTGTCATTGGGCAAGCGTCTTATTGTCTCTGACCTTGGCTTTTTCATCTATAACATGAGAATGTTCACATCGGGTTCATGGTAGATGCTCAATAAAGGATAATTCCTTCTTTTTGCATGTCTACCCAACTCCTATGCACCCTCCCAAGCTTCTAAATCAACTTATTTTTATCAAATTGGCCGTAAAAAAGAGTTTACATATAGGAATAAGGTTTAGGTGCAGTAAAGTATTATCAAAGAATGGGCCAGGTCAGGAATGTAGAGATCATAAGACCCTCTCAAGACAAAACTCAGAGGCCAAAGTGCATAAGTTCATTCTCTGCCAGTGATACACTGAAATTTCAATTTCAAGGGAGTAGAACCAATACAACTACTTGGAAAAGAGCCAATCGGTCTACAGATGGGAAATTATAGTATTGACTCACTGTTAGATAGATGAAAGAGTTCTCAAATAACAAATTTTTATCATTCCCCCCAAATTTACAAAAGATGTCAACGAACAGATTCAGTTATATGATACGAATCTTAATTAAAACAAAAAAAGATGTATTAGATGTGTTTATGATGCCTAAATCCCTGTGAAAAAAAATTGGCCCACCAAGAGACCCTTAATTTGGCAGGTAATTTGCCATGTCATGAAACTCTTTTGGGCACGTCTGATTGGTGCAGGGATGGGCACCTGACCAAAGGAAAGCCAATTCAATAGGCTAGAGAGTAGCTACATCCTAGTGCAAAAAGCTGAGCTGAGCCAATCATATTCTCTGTCTTTCAAGAACTAGAACTAGGAAATACAGAAGGAATGAGCCCATAGCAACAAGAGTAGAAACTGTAAGAATGACCTAAGAGAGAGTTAGGAACACAGCCAGCAAAAGCTTTGAACAAACCAGAGTTAAGAAAGTTCAGAAACCTCTAACAACATAATCAGCCAGTTAGTAGAGAAAGGAGAACAGAAATGAGTAGAAGCACAAGGAGAAGCAAGAAGCCATGAGAAAGAGATAGAGAGAGCAGTGAGTCGCTGGGGCTGACCAGTTCCTCAGGCCAGCTCAGTCTTCGGAGCTATCTCGGTTCCTGCAATAAAATCCCCTGTCTCAAGCTAACGTATACTAGTATTCCTTATAAACAAAGAAGCTGACTTAAATAGGAGGAAAGCAGTGAAATATTTTACTACTAGGAAAATGTAAGTACACTTGCTCTAAATACACATACAGTTCCATAAGTCACAAAACTAATAGGACCATGAGAATTATTTTCCAATAAGACACAAGACACAAGTTTAGACTACCTTAGCACAGACTAACATTTTCTCAGGGCATTGGCAGGGGAGTGCTTATTATTTTACTTCTAGGGGCAGCCACCATAATCTGACACTTCAAAAATGTTTCCACCTGTTTTGAGGATTCTGACCATCCTGGTGGGGGATGCCAGGTGACTTGGTAGCGAGAGCCCTCTTTGGCAATAAGAAGATTTGCACCTTTGCCCAGTGATTGGTATACACCCACTAGTCCTAGGACCCCAAGCAAATCACTTCATATAAGACTCATTTTTTTCCCTTGTGATGGATTGTACTAGAGTGACTTCTGGAATTTATAATATATTAATCTTCTAAGTGAATTTCTTCTTATTAGATTAGAAAATGAGGCAGCCTAGAAGGAAAAGAAATACTCTAGACCGGGAGTCAGGACACCTGCATTTCAACTCTGCCACTCACTGGCTGGGCAATCCTGGGCAGCACATGTGACCTCTCTGGGGCTCACCCATAAAACAAGGGAGTTGGTTTGTGTCTCATCAAAAAGGCATTTTTCACTCCAAATTTCATGATTCTGAGATCCCTAAACATCCCCAGTCCGTAATTCTAAGGGCTCCTTACACCTGTATTTAAAATTCCTTATCTTTATTCCTCTACCCCTGACTATGCAGAAAGCAGTCTGTGCCACAGCTCCCAGGAGAATGTACTTCTTTCAGTTTGTCCCACTACAGACATCAATAATATTGAGGGGAAATCTGGTATGTTTCAGTCTAATGTTAATTAGAACAGACATTTGGACCACTTTGGGTTCTTGGTGGCACCAGTTCTCTTGGTTGCTAATGGAGAACTTGAAGTCTAAATAGGAAGATAGGTCATATTCAAAAGAAAATATATGTCTCTTTCCCAGAAAACCATAAATAGAAAATAAAGGTATGGAGCCCAAGGCATTCTTTGAGGCTATTTTAAATGTCTCTTTATAAAAAGATTAAATCGATTGGTGAAAATTAGGAGTTTCGGGGTCCATGGTTCAAGCTGGTACAGGTCGACAGAAAAAGGCCAGGAACAAATATGACTACTTATCAGAGATAATTAGTGCCCTGCAATTTCAATGAAAACTGAAAGGCATGAATGATTACAAGATACTGAGGGTCATTGTTTCACTAACACAGCAAATGCTCTTGTTAAATGAAGGCACAAACTCTACAGCCTCATTTATATTTGTCCAGAGAGCAGATGACCTAAAGTAATTGGAAACAAAAGGCATGAACTGCTAATTCACAGAATGAATACCTATCGGCAAGAAAGGTATGAAAAAGCGTTCAATCTCAATAATCATTAAAATAAAATCTAAAATGAGATTTTTTTTGCCCATCCAATTGGCAACAAATAAATAGCATCCAGTGCTACTAAGGATGTAAGAATATAGGCAATATTGTATGTAGTAGGTATTGTGAAATTTTAAATATGCACAGCCATATTGCTAAATATGACCCAGCAATAGCAGTCCTAAAAATTAACCCATCAGAAATTCTATGGGTATTTACTTAATAATGTTCATTTGCTCTTAATAGCAAAAACTAGAAACTACTCACATCAATAATAGATTGGTTAAACAAACTGTACACTCGAATCATATAGTACTACATAGCTGTTTTTAAAAGGATGAACTGTATCTAAATGTATTGATGTGGGAAACAAGTGAGAAAAAAACAAGTTTGGGATGAGAATGCATAATACCACGTAATTTCTTTCAAAGTTTGCATGAGTGCACACTGCATGCACGTGCCCACACACAGCACTCTAAGAGGTCCCTGCCTGCCTCCACCCCCCAGGTCCTGCCTCTCTCACCTTCCCCGCCCACTTCTAGGACCATATTGAGCCTCCTGCTTCTCTAACATGTCCTGCGTTCCCTTACGAATGCACGCTCTCCCTCTGCCTAGAGTCCCTCATCTTTTGCTCCTTGCCTGGCTAATTCCCACCCTTGACCCTATGTTGGTGCACAAGTTGGGAAGAGTTACATCAAACTGTTAACACAGATATTTCTGAGGTCAAGATGGCAGGGTATTTTTCCCTTTCTGTATCATACTTTCCTTTACTGTTTGATGTTCTAAGAATGATAATAACATTTTCAATTATTTTGTAATCAAGAAGAAAAAAGAAACAGTAAATATAAAGAAAAAAACTGAAAAAATTAAAGTGATCAGATTTTATTGCTTGTCCTATCACTATTGCTATAAATTCTTTTAGTTCCAGTTAGATATTGCCCATCGGTGGACTAAAGATCTCCAAATAAAGCATCCCAGGAAAATCTAGGACATATAGAGTAAGACAGAAAGGAAAAGGAGAAGATTTGCCAGTAAGATGGTGCTTGCTTCCATATTTCAGATTAGGAGACTTGAGTACTTTCAGTCCCATGGAATAAAAGCTGAAGCTTTGGTTCATTATCCAATCTCTCAGAGAACCTAACAGAGAAACAATTTCAGTAGGTACCTAGATATGATGTTTTGATTTAGTTTATATTATGAAGCCCTCCTCCCCAGCCAAAAAGAATTCAAAGAATCCTTTTTTAGTAATTGTAAAATAAAACAAAAATTTATCACTTAATCGATCTTATACAAATCAAGGAGTTTAGTATATTTAAAAAACCTTAAGTATTAGAGCATCTAGGTTATAACTTGAGTTCTATAGTAATATGTGGTATTCATGTTAGAGCATTCCACTCCAAACATAGGAAGTTCATCTTTAATGTCTACATCTCCATCATCTGCTGACCTCCCCACCTTCTTTATCCAATGAGTCTCCAGGCTCTGAAGATTTTCTTCCCTCAGCGCCTCTCAAACCTGTGCACTGCCACTGTTCCACCTCAGGCGAAGCTTCTTCCAGCACTCAGATGCTCAACCATCCTGGTTTGTCTGAGACTGAAGGGTATCCCGGGATGTGGTCCCTTCTTGAAGACAGGGGCCATGTTTATACTTCCTAAAGTCATAGTAGAAGCTCAATACATGTATGTCAATGCAACTGATTAGTAATATGAGGTCCTTGTCTTCATTAAACTTTTATCTTGTCAGTGGCAACCATCTTAGCTATTTTGTTCGAAAACTATGGAACTATGTAGACAATGTAAAGTATGTCTTGTAATAGCTTTATGCTTAACTTTCCATATTTCAAATCTAAGTTCCCACAAAATAAAAATTCTTATCTGTGACTTTGACTAAAGCTTTACAAATATACAAATAATTTTATTGTTGAAAACTAAAGGAATTTAAACTGTTCTTTAATACTTTTATTTGTGTGAACACATGCAAGAAATCATTCTGATTATGCACATGAATGGAAGGAGGCATTGATACAGAGAATTTTAAGAGGTTAAAATATTTTTCTTATTATTTTTGAGTGCAGATGTGCCAACGATCCTGGAATTCTCATTGTTTCAAATAAAATAATGAGGTGTTTGTGAAAAGATTTGCTTTGGGAAAGCTGAGTCATGCTTCGGTATCCTGTCGCATCAAACTGCTCCCTGATCTTTACCTCATCATAAACATTGGCTATGGCACTCCTCAAACTGATAGAAAGTGAACCTAAGAAACACTTCTGTCTCAAAGCTGCTTGTTTTCTATATCCTATTTCCTGATGTTAAGGGATTTACTTATCGATATAGGGACCACTGCGTGGCATTTTGCACTAAGGGAGAGAGAATGAGCTCAACTCTGAATATGGCATGAGCAAGCAGGAATTTATAGCCAAGGAAGAAGGCGAGGGTCAATGGATGAAAAATTACTTAGAGGAAACATCAGGGGTCAGGAGGGTGTTGGCTAAACTGACCTAACAGGTTTCTTACTGAAGACAGGCCAGGGTGATCAGACATCACCTGGAGGGTGGTGGGGGATGAGGAACCTGGTCAGATACTGAGGATGAGCAGATAGCAAGGGTGGGAGTTTCTTTACACTGACTCAGCAGGGTTCTTGTTAAAACTGGATTTTACAAGGAAATGCACAGGTGGGCTTAGGAAAAGGTTCAGGAGCCTGACTAAAGTTGGGTCGAGCAAAGAATCTTTGTCAGCTCCCCAACCTCTAGGGGCTTTGGTGGGTCCCTGAATTAAGCATCACAATGCAAGCTCTAACGGTTCATCCCTACATGGAGTTTACATGGAGTTTTCAGTCAACTGGGGGAGGAAGACAATAAACAAGTGATTAGAGTATAATAAATTGTACTTAAAGAACACAAATAGGAAGCTAGGAAGCAGAATAGGAGGGGCAACTTTGGAAAGCAGGTCATCATGGTGGTGGGGGCGGGGGGCACCTTGAGGAGACTTTGAGTTGAAGACAGAGAAACAGCTCTCCAAACAAGAGGAAGCCTGGGCTCCCAGGCTGAGGAGAGCAGCACAAAGTGCTGAGGCAGAACGAGCCTTCTATGGCCTTGGAAGCGTGGGAAAGCCAGTGTGGCTAGAGTGCAGGGAGGACAATGCCCAAAGCTAAGGTCAAGAGGAGAGGGAGCTGGGGCCCAGAGCACGCAAAGGAGTTTGGCTTTATTTCAAGGACAGTGGAGAGCCAGTGAAGAGTTTGTAAACTGGGCTGGCACTGGACCTGATTCTCTTTCTAAACAATTACTGTGCATTGTATGGAGAGACCAGGTTGTGGTGGGGCCAGAACAGAAGCAGGGAGACTGGTTAGTGAGGAGGCACTGGAGCAGTCCAGGAAGAGTGGATGAGGGCTTCTCTAAGGCTGGTGGCAGTGGGGCCCTCAGGAAGAAAGGCGGTGTCAATCTGCAAATACTTAAAGAAAGGTAGCTCATTGTTAAATAAATGGTTTTTCAAAATAATAAGAGTTGAATGTTTTAATGTTGATGCTGTCACCAAGAAATGCGCTAACATTTATGGAACAAATAATGTCCAATTTCTACATAAATGCATAAGACCGACATGTGATTTTCATTGAATCCTCATGCCTGGGCAGAAGAGAACACTGGTACCAGCCACAGGCATAGGAGCTTGGAGGTCGTGGCTGATTCTCTTGCCAAACAAACTCCTGTTCTCTGTGATTAACAGGCTGAGTCATGTAGGCAACAGGCCGGTTTATATACAGTTGTCTTAAAATAGGCCGGACAGTAGAATGAGGGAAGAAGGAGGAAATCACTCCCAAGTTTTTCTTACTAATTTCCTCCTTGGGGCATTGGAGGAGGTGGGGTTATGAGGGGAGGACTCTATTACCAAAGATGTATCAGGTTATCCTGGGAGGGTGTAATGAATAAAGATCACGCACACACGAGTGTATCTTGCTGTTTTTATAGTCCACGCATCACCATAGGTAGCTATAAAGAAAACAAATTCGTTCATAGAATTTTCATTAGTGAAAACGTTCAGAGAGAAATGGTTTCATTGGGTGACATAAGTAAAACCTCACCATAATAAATTTCATGTGATATCTAAATTGCTTGAGCAAATATAACAGGTTTGCTTGAAATAAATACCTTGGTACAGTTAGTCTATAGTCCATGAGGCAGAATTTAGGACTGTTCTCTGGGTAATAAATCCTATGAAACAGCATTCTTGTGTTTGCACCTAATAAGAGAAAGGACGACTCAAGACCTCTACTTCACCTCAGCCTTTAACCCCATTTTCTCTCTCGAGGTCCTGCAGTCTGTGGCTTGCTTGTGAGGTTGAAATGTTTGAGGTGGAGAGAAATCAGAAGACTTACGGGGGGCTGTTACGTGAGAGCAGAACAAAAAACTGGGGTCAGCTCAGCTCTTACTTTTCCACAGGGAAAAGCAGTCAAAT